>NW_016908738.1:433405-453115 GCF_001483705.2 Eufriesea mexicana | reverse complement strand
TCGCCCTCCCGCCGCCCTTTCACCCTCCTCCGCCCTCCCTCTCCGCTACCACCGCCGCCACCTCCCCCTCATCCTCCTCCTCCTCCTCCTCCTCCTTCGTTTCTTCTCCCTACGTGCACCGTGCCGCCATATTTGCATATTTATAAGGGAATGTAATCGCAGAGCTCGGTTTTCGCCGCTCGTCGCTCGCTACCGTGGAAAGAATTCTCGCAAGATGGCGGAAAGATTCGAGGCAGACATGCGATCCGATTTCCTGCTCTCCCTACCGATGCCCTCCCGAACAACGTATCATCAGCCCTGTCGATCTAGAAGAAACAATCGTTCGCCTTACTTCGCCGAGCTAGTCCCTTTCCCCGCGGAAGAGAACGGGAAACGCAGCCGGCGATGAATCGCGAATTCTTTAAAAACGGCCAACGACCAACGACGCGTTCCTTCCACGGACGTTCCTTCTTCACCGAGGCCTGGCCGGCCGCGGCTCGACGGTTCTTTCCATCCTCCGCGTTGCACACGAGAACCGATCGATCGTAGAGGCATCGTTGGCCGACGAGGCCTCTCGGGTTTGCTTTGCAGTGTGTAAACAGGCAGAAAAGAGGACAGAGGGGAACATCGCGTTCGCGCTCGAGGGACGAACGAAAGCCAGAGAGGAGGAGAAAACGAGAGGCAGAGAGAGAGAGAGAGAGTCGGAGAAGAAGCGGAAGAAAGAAAAACGGAATAAAGGGTAATCCGCTTGCTCCTAGAGTTCACCCGCGGCTTCGTTGCGCCTGGATAGCATTAAAACCGTTTCGGTTCTATCGTTGGACCGATTTAACGGCGAGCCAGTGGATAAGTGGCAGTTCCTCGGCTCGCGGAAGGACCGAATGTACCCCACCGCGATGCGATACAAGCTCGTGCTCGTGCTCGCGCTCGCGCTCGCCCTCTTGCTAGTAGTGCCGCTCCTCGCCTCGCTATTGCCATTGCAGTTGCAGTTGCACTCGCTGTTGCAGTTACTGTTGCAGTTGCCGTGACGTGCCGTGCCGGGCCGTTGTTCGCTGCCGCAACAGCCCGCGAATAAGCTACCGCGTACAAAACCGGAGAGTCACGATCGACTCGTTACCGACCATCTCCCCCTCGGTATCGCGAATCGCGAAATCACGAAAATCATCTACTCTCGGAACGGACCAGTCTTTCGTCCCTCTTACGCTCCTTCCTCTACTCCGTTCCTCTCGGGCACGCGTCTTCTCTCTTTTCGCCCCGTCCTCCGCTCCTCTCGATTCCACTCCGTTCGACTAGATTCGATAGATTCCGTCGTTTAAACCGCACCGGTGATCTTCGCGACGCTTTCCATCGTCATTGGAACGCGCGAACGCGTCGCGTCCCGAACAATTACGGTGCCCCGCGATCTACGCTCGATCCGTCTCTGGACCACTTTCACGAGAGCGCAAAGGGGAGAACCCTTCGGTATTTGCGTTTATTACGCGTACAATGAAATCTACGGTTATCTTTCTAATACCGGCTACAACTTAATTTCAAAGGAACGGGAGACCCTGCGCGAATAGGGTAGAAACCCCGGGTGGCCAATTTGGCCGATAGGAAATGAAATTTCGATCGACGAAACAGCCTCGTCACCGCCCGGAGAAATCTAACCTACGATTCGCATTAAGCGGCAATTTTTGCTCCACGGGACATCGCCACTCGCGCGCGAACGCGTCACGAGTCCTCTCGAATACGACCGCGTTCCCTGCATCGCCAATTTTATACGCGATTTCGGGTACCTCGTCGTTTCGTAACGAAATCGCGCGCGATCGAGACGAGCGACGACGTATGAAAGTCGTCGTCGTCGTCGTCGTCGTGGACTTCGTCGTGGCAAATCGCAGTTGGCGTCTACGTACTATCGCTACGCGAGCCGGTGCTTCTCGTGGTACTCGGGGGAATGAATCTCCACGGGGTGCAAATCCACGGGTGGTTGGAACCCCGGTGGATAAGAGGAAAACGCGATTATTCGGTTAAGAGACCGATCGGATGGTCCATTCCCGATGCAATCGCGAAGCGAAAGTCGAACGGACCGTTTCGACGACCCTTGCGACGCGCGAAGCGAGTATAAATTAGATCGGCGACGCGGCAGAGGAAAATATTTCTCGGTTTCGCGAATGGATGAACGGGAGGCGCGCAATAGGCCGCGGTAAACCGAGCTCGTTGCCGCAACAACGTCGAGCGGAAATCGCGAGATCGGACGATCGAAATTAGCGCGTTCCTTTCAAAAGCGGTCGCATTCGCGCACGGACAAAGTCAAAGAGACACTCGAACGTTCGGCGTTGCGCAAAACGCCGCAGTTCCTATTACTATTTACATACAATCGAATCTATCGCGCATACATTTACATACTACGTAAATAGGTCGTCTATGAGCAAGGCTAACGGATATGTTACACAAAATATCGGCGCGACGGCATCTCGACTTCTCGTTCTACCGCGAGAGATGGTCGACGCGGTGCCACGCGGGATTTCGCGCGATCCAAATTCGTCGGATTTTCGTCGGGGATATCGGTCGCGGTATTACCGGTGCAACTAAGGGAAATTCGGCCCAAGGACCGGAAGACGAGTTACAACGGTACAATGGCACCTGATCGCGTTGGATGACGGCGAGGAAGCGAGAGAAGAACGCGCAGGGACAAATAACGCGTCGGGCAGAGACGATCGAGGCGAGAAACGAGGGGTCGTTCACGGGGTGACGTCGGTGGCATAGTGACATATCCGAGAGCGCAACGACGCGATCACGGTAACGGGTGACGAAGAAAAACGAAACGTGACCGTGATAGCGAAGAGAGACGGGAAATTCGGCGCGAGACGAAGAACGAAAAGGAAGAAAAGGAAGAAAAGGAAGAAAAGGAAGAAAAGGAAGAAAAGGAAGAACAGGAGGGGGAGGAGAAGAACGAGGAGGAGGAGAAGAAGAACGAGGAGGACGAGAGCGAGGGCGAAAAGAGACGAGCGACTGGTTGACCGTGATAGCGAAGAGAGACGGGAAATTCGGCGCGAGACGAAGAACGAAAAGGAAGAAAAGAAAGAAAAGGAAGAACAGGAGGGGGAGGAGAAGAACGAGGAGGAGAAGAAGAAGAACGAGGAGGACGAGAGCGAGGGCGAAAAGAGACGAGCGACTGAAGCGAAGCGAGAGCACGAGCGAAACGGTGGAGCCGTGAGAGAGGAGTCGGATGAGCATAGGAGAGAGCAGGAGAGAGCAGGAGAGAGAGGTAGAGAGAGAGAGAGAGAGAGAGGGAGAGAGAAAGGAAGAGAGGGTGCGAACGCGTTCCATCTCGAGCGTCGGGAGGTTTTCCGGGGTCGAGGGTGGCACCACGGGCATTAAATATACACGCTGATTTGTCGTCCGCGGATTGTCACCTCTGATAGCTTTCATTTTGTTGTATATCGGTGGCGGCCGCGTTCGCCCCGCACGCGCTCCGCGCTTTTCGACGTAATTCGGCCCGCTTGATTGACTTTTGAGCTGGCCTTTATGGCGATATTCGGTACGCGAACACGCGAACGCGCGAATCCGCTCTACCCTACCCCCTAGACGTCTCTAGTAGATTTATCGGACAGCGAACGCGTGTCCTGCCGGTTTTTCGTTCCTATCGTTTCGGTCGTAGCCCGTCAACGAAACCGTCATGCCTGCCCGTCTGCCTTTTCGTCGCACGCTCGTTTCGTCCCCGGAGGCGGCACCACCGTGCCCCCGGCCGCGTCTCTCCTTCTGACAGATTCCCGGCCGTTTCCAACGCGAGCGTCCACGCGCGCCAACCGACGCCAACCGACGCCAACCGACGCCGATCCACTTTTCCATCCTTCCTTTCCGTCCAATTTTACCCTCCGGCTCGATCGCCCGGCAACCGCCAACCTCGCCAACTTTCTTCGTTAATCCTTCCTCGCTTCCCCTGTTTTCGCCAACCGTGACGTCGATGTTTCAACAACATCCTCGGTCTCGCGACGATTTTGAATAATAATCGCGGTCGCGCATTTGTTTATAGTCCCTGGAATTCCGCTGGTATTGTCCGCCGGCGAAAACAACGCCCGCTCTTTGCGCCCGTTGTATTCCGCGCACGACTCGTTGCGTCGCGCGGAGAATAAACGTCTTTCATCGTTTCCCAGAAATTCGACCCTTTCCAACCGTAAATGTCGCATTTACCGATAGAGATCGATCGCGAGTCTCGCCTTTCGATCCTATCCAGCGTCGTTTCACGAATTTCCCGCCCGACTCTATTCGCGCTTCTCAATTTTGCACCCTTGAAACGCCACTTTTTCCTTTCCTCTCGCCATTACACCGATCTCCGTGTTCTCCGTGCGCGGAGTTAACGAGAGGAAGGGAAGATTTCTCGCGATCGACTGGCTACACCGACACGAATCGTTGACGAAAGGACGAAACGCGAGGGTGGCTGTCGAAAGAAGCGGTTTCGCGGTTTCGCGGTTTCGGACGATCGGCTCGCAGCGGTCTCGCGAAGAAGGCGGGATCGAAACGGGGACAAAGAGGGCGGAGGAGGACAGAAACGAAGAATGGCACAAAAGGGTTCTCGAGGTCTCGCGAACGGTCTCGCGATAACGTTACGCGGCGGTTATTGGAAATAGTCTGGTCGATCTACCCCACCGTGAAATACACACAGCTCGGCGAGCCTACGTCATACCTTGGCGTATGTACATTATTCATAGCCATCGGTGAAAAGGGCGCCAGCCGTATTACGTATGCCACGGGTTATTATGCCCTCTAAATGTTTAATGTGTTTGCCTTCCTTCTCCGGCCACCAACGTGGCTTTATGTTTTACTAACTAAATTACTATTTTATTTTTTCCCCACTTCTTTTTCTTTTTTTATTTTTCTATTAGTTCTTCGACGCTTATGTTGGTTCAATCGATTTGTCGTGCTCTTTCCTCCACTCCCTTCCTCTCCCTTCCTCGTACCCGCGTTCCTCTTCTCCTTCCGACAACCTTCGGCTACCCTCTCGTCGACACTCTCGCTGGTTCGTCGCACGTGCCAACTTTTCTGGATATCGTAAATTTTTATACGCCAATCCTCCATCGTTTAATCGGTCCGTCCTGTTTGCTTACGCTCTACCGTAATTCCCGTTAAACGTTTCGTTCGAGTTTATCGCGCGACTCGCAAAGGTCGAATTTCCGCCGATTTCCCGTTGTTTGCGATCTTCCCGGAGAGGGAGGTGGACGGAAGACGGACACAAGGGACCCCGCGCGGGTTAGCGGGCTACGATCGGACAAAAATGCTCGCGGACGAGCCAGCGATTCCGCGGACCTGGCAAGAAGCGCGCTTGTTTACAGGATTAATATCCGACGAGCGTTCCTTGAGCCGGAGGATGCGGAACAGAGGATGGACGGGGTCGTTAAAACCGCGAGTGCTAAAACGCGCAACACCGAAACGCGTAACCCGCTGGAAAGTTTGCAATTTACTGCCCGACATATTGGCTGCGAAAGCACACGAAATTAAGGCTAGTAAAACACTTTCCTGACACCTCTTGCACCCCTTGCCCTACCCCCTCCCTACCCCCACTACCCCACGGGTACCTCCCTCGCAACCCTCTCTCCGACTCGACTAGCCAACGATACGTTCGACGAACGACGCCGTGCACTGATAACTTTTCGCCAAACGCGTACAACCTCTCGACTCCCTTTCTTCTGCTTCCGCCGATTAACCCATCCAGATTTTCCCGCGTCCTCCATCTCCGCCGATTAATCTCTCCTTTCTGTATCGTCCACGATCGTACGTTTTCGTTAACTCTCCGTTGCCCCGTCGCGCGTCCGCTTGTAAATCTCCAATGTTTTCCCAATTCACGCTACTTACGTATACGTACGCAAACGCTTCGCTGCGTATGCATGCATCGACATCCGTATATCCGAGTAACGCGATCGTGCAGTAATAATTGGTAAAACGCAAGATTATCATCCTAGCGTAAGATTAACCGAGCTTTCCGTTTTTCCATTTCAATTTTCTTACGTTACGTTTCCCCATATACGTATACGTACGTAAATTCCAAGAGATTAAAGAGACGTGCGAAACTTTGCGCGCGTCTTGTACGCGCTGATTCGTGATTTTCGAATTGGGATGCTTTTTAAAAAAATTTTCCATTTTTATTTTCGTACGCGAACCGGTTAAACGCGATTAACGACTTTGCATTAGGTACCGCGTAACATTTTCTTCCGCGAGATGCATACGAATCGTCTACCGTTCGATGCATTCGAAAGAAACTACTATCGCCATCTATTGTACCGGATATCAATTGCAATTCCGGCTGCAGCCGATAATGCAGGTAACCGGCTAGCGTTTCCCCTTGCTCGTCGTTTATTTCCGTTTATCGATAAACGAGCATGTTTCGAAATAATAATGGACGAAAAATAGGAAGGAAAAAATGGATGAAAAGAAGAACGAAAAATCAAGAGACTTACCAGAACGACGAATGAAAAATAAACAAGGAATACGGGAGTAACTGTAACAAATGAAAAAACCGTAGTTCAAATAAAATGTAAATGACACAGTGAATATTTTTTAATAAATACGATATATTCATTTCTTGTATACAGCTGTTTTTATTATCGATATATTTCGTGTAATTATTTACATATCCCACATGGAAAATAAAATTACCGATGACAGTATGCACCGTCGTTGCGATTTACAATTCCTTCTACTAAATAATTCGATAATATCTAGCTTAAAGTTCGTTACGACTAGTACCTTAACCAACCTGCACGGTTTCCCCTTTCGTTACTCGAAATTGTTAACACTTTTCGTTTGCTCGAATAAAATTTACCAACACTCGACTCTACGACGAACGTCTTCGTTTCTACACACTCTTAAGCCTACAGTTTAGAGTCGAAAAATCTAAATGTATCCACGAGCATTTCTAACTAATCGTCTATCGCTGGGAAATTAACGATAAATTCGTCATCGTCAAATTTGGAAAGATCGAGTTTATGCATGACCGCGGTACACAACCACTTGTGGATCGTAAGCACGAGAGATACATGTGCAAACGTCAGCGAACGCGGTTTCTCTCGCTGGAACGGTCGAAAAGATAAGCTTCGAACGTTTGCAAGTATCATCGTAGAATGATATGCGATACCGGGAAAAAAAATGAAAAGAACGATGGTAAGTGGTTGTGAATTTTTATAGAAATTTCGACCGAAATCCGTGTGTCAACGCCATGTCAAATTTTGACTAGCGTTACTCGCATAAAGTAAAAAGAAATCAACGATCTTACCGACACTGTTCAAAGAGAGAATTACGGACTGTTTGTAATAATCTCCAATGAAAATTTCACAACGGAAAACGACACAAAATTCACAAAATACTCCGATGCTAGCGGCGAGATGTTTGGTACGGACAACTGCATGTATACACAGCTGATAGTGCTGCCGCGGTTAGTGCGACGCCGACTACGGGAAACACAGCTACAACCGCGCTATTTCGAATTGCCTTACGGCTGTTTCAACGAAACGAAAACGATTATGTTATACTCGTTCTTTCGTCCAATTATATACGATATAATGGTTTTTAAAACGACTTATCGTTGTAACGCATTGCAATCATACGATTCGCCATACTCGATGTTCCATTTTTAAAACATCTAGATGAAACTAGATCGAAATAAAACTTTTACGATAATACGTTCGAAAAGAAAAATAATCTATCGATTAAAGCGAAATAACTATGATATTTTGTACACGTTTAAGCATACTTTCTCTTCTTTTAAGCGTTTCTTTCTCTCTTCTTTTTCCCCCAATCGTAAATTAACAGGGACGGACGAAAAGAGAAAGCATAAAGGAGAGCAATATTGGAAGAAAGAAAAATTCGATCAGGAAAAAAAAAGGGAACCGAAATACCGACTAGTATGGAAAAATATAGATTCGATGTTCGAAAGACAGGTATACGTACGAACAAGGGGGATGGAGAGTGGATACGTCGTTGGAACTGGAAGGGCGAGGAAGGGGCAGAAGCATCTAGCTACGACAGTGGAGGTAACAGTGCTGCCTTTAAAGATGGCCACCCAAGGCAACGCGCTGTGTCGCGTCCATGCCGAAAAATGATCGAAAACCCTTACCAAATCGTGAATATTGGCTAAATTGAATTATACGGTGAACGAAGAAGTCTTCGGTTGGATCGTTCGGTGATTGTCGGAAAGGATGTTTGGTGTTCCAGAGTGTTTGGCCCGTTGAAACGCAAAAAGGTTGTCGAGATGCAAGATGAGAGGAATCTAGCGGTGGTCATTCTACCCCGTGTCGAGTGACAGTGGCTTACGTAACGGATTATTCTCGCTATGATAACGATACTCCAGCCGCGAATGCGAAACAAGAAACTGTTTTACCGGGTTATTCGCGGCGCTGCGCACGAATCTGCTAGAAATACGCATCGCGGCTGACCTGATTAGTCTCTGTCGTTCTGATATCGTAGCACGCCACTGTTCGAGTGCACCCTATTAGTTTCGAATCCAGCAGGCTGGAAAAAAGTATCGGAGCCTGTTCTGATAAATTATGACAGCGGCGCTCGTCATGGAAAACACAAATTGGGATCCTGGTGAGTAAACTCAAACGGGCAATCACTTATGCTCTGCCACGACACGTTTGTTTTCGTTCATCGTTTTCCTTTTTTAGCCTTTAATCATTGCCACGCACGTTGACTCGACAAATTAAAATACTGCTTCGCATTTCACCGTGTTCAACTTCACCGGTTCGATAGAACGCGATGCTTTGGAAAAGTAGAAACGCACATTCGTACCGTGTACGAGTGCACTACGCCTATTTTTACCTGCTAGCAAGTTCCTCAACAAAATGTCCGAGTTCACTTGGCGCTGTTGTTGAAACGAAAATTTACCGTAGAATAACGAGTTTCGCGTTAACGGGAAATTCGTTTATCGATCAGGAAATAAATGTGTTGTGAACTCGATGCTTCTGAACAGAAGTCGTACATAATCTTTAAAAGATAGTGGCGCTATTTCAAAGAAATATTCCTTCTTGTGTCTGTTTTCTCTTTTCTTTCTTCTCTCTTTCTTTTTCAGCATTGTCCAAGCTGCTGAATTCTCTGCAGGAGAACAAGAACGAGATACCGAGTTGTACCGAGGAGGAATTTGGATTTCTCAGTGAACTATTGCAGTCGAAGGAATTGAACGCTTTAGTGAACGTGCACAATAAAATTTTGAACAATGTCAAGGACGACAAATTCTTTCCTGTACTCTCCAATGCCATGGACATTGACATCGAAGTTCTGGACCTGTTATCCACCAAAACGCACCTCTCCAAGGAGTGCAAGGAACTGTTCCATTTACTTCAAAAGCCGCATATACAGGTAGCGTGGTTGCGACGTTTGCAGAAAAGAAACGAAAACACGTTTGACAAAGGAATAGGTGGGCAGAAATATTGAGGAAAAATCGAGACATTTTGTCGCAGGGTTTGTTGTGCGCTCACGACGCGGTTGCCCAGAAAGACTACTATCCCCGATTGCCGGAGATTCCCCTGGAAGTCGACGAGGATGAAGAAACCGTCAAGATCGTGCAGTTGGTGAAATCGAACGAACCCTTGGTACGTCAGTTAGGTCGCACGTTAGTGTTTAATGTTTTCCTTGAAGTAAGTTTTTCGCTAAGTTAACACGACAAAGAAAATCAAAGCTTGATAATATAGTACGAATTGATACTTAGGGTCGAAAGAGAAGGGGGCTATATATAATTGTACGATATACCGTATATATTATATATACATACGTGTTTCTCTTTGAATAGATATACATGTTGATTGACGCGTTATAATCTTTCCACGTGCAATTATTTTTTCAGCTATATATTACTGGAGAAAAGATATCGGATAAAACCCTCGTTTTACTCGAAGCCTTTCTTTTGATAACGTATAGTTCGGAAGGTAATTGCACGGAAAGAGTATAATAAGTCATCTTTTATGTATATGGGAAAGAAAGAAAGAAAGAAAGAAAGAAAGAAAGAAAGAAAGAGAGTAAGAGAACGTGTGATAGCGTAATTGTTTTGGACTAATTAGGACGATTTGCATGGGACTTGATCATGATTAATCCTTTATATCGACTTAGATACCTGGTGTCCCTGTAATAAGTATCGTAGTATCGAATACGTATCGCTCGCGCGGTACTCAATACAGTTTCTTAAGTAATCACGTGTTTCTTTCATCGTCAAACTTGCTTCGAAGTGTGGCGCCGGCGTTGAACCGATCCTGGTAAGTCGACTTCAAGCTGAAACATGTACAGGCCTGTAAACGTTTCATGCGTATCTATCGATTCGCAGTACGATTTCGTAGTATTTCGTTTATTTCTATTTTCCTTTCGTCTTCATTTGTCACGTATCTAGCTGTTAGAGACCTTTTAGTTTTGTCACTTTGCGATCTCGCCTCTACGAACACGGAAGTGAAAAGAAAACGCGTGTACATACAACGAGCTGTAAATAGAACGCTGTTCATTTTCTCACGCGTACACACTTATTAATTTTGCTTGTACCTTACTTTATACACCTTGCGTCCGTTTTAAACCCCGTTGATTTGTGTTTTTTCGTTTGTCATTTTTGCTTGTAAATAAAACAATTTTCTGTATCATAACAATTGTATCCTGTGTTATTGTCCCGCATGTCCTCGTGTTAAATGTGAAAAATCTCTCGAGATAAATAAGCGATACGCGAACGAATCAGCGTTTCGCGAATTACGATTATCACAGACATCGCTGCCGATTATTTCGAGAAATTTGAAAGAAGCCGAGCATATCCGATGACGTTTAAAACACGGTCATGTACGAGGACCGTACAACGTTAAGAACCAACTGCTTCGATCCTATGTGTGTTTTACGCCTTCGCGATGAATTCTCTTTGTTTTTATTTATTTTTTAAGAAAAATGAAGGCACTACTACCTAACACGCGCACCTCGCAACCGCAATGAAAATATTAGTTTACACGTTGACAATAGGGGGCAACCATGAAAACATGCGAGGTCACCGGCAAGATCGTGATAGCACGAATAATGCATGGCGGTGCGGCCGATAGATCCGGCCTCATTCACGTTGGAGACGAGATTTACGAGGTCAACGGCATCAGTGTCGAAGGAAAGACTCCGAACTGTGTTCTTAAAATAATGGTAGGTCGCAGCTTCTACTTTATCTTCTCGGTATACCGCTTTCTCAATCGATCGATGCTATATACATCCGCGATCGGAATTTATCTCTTTTATCCTCTCTTACGATTTAAATGAATCCGATGTAAAACCACTGATCTCTTTCAGCAAAATTCTGAGGGTACGATTACCTTCAAAATAGTGCCTGCTGATAGTAAAGGGGAAATTCGTGAGAGCAAGGTACGTTCTACGATACTGTCTGAAAAGAAATTCTCGTTATACCCGTATAGTCGAATAGAAAAGCATTTCTTACCTTTAATGTCATTCCTCGACGTTGCTCGAATGTCTGAAAATTTCGTTCCGCGTTAGGTACGAGTCAGAGCGCACTTTTCGTATAAAGCTGCCGAAGATCCGTACATACCTTGCATAGAGGCTGGACTAGATTTTTCGAAGGGCGACATTCTTCACATTGTCAGTCAGGACGATGTTTATTGGTAGGACTCGAATTTCTTTGTCTCTTGGAACGATACCGTGCATCTCATTCATCTTGGTTTGGAATTAGGTGGCAAGCCAGACGCGAGGGTGACCGAAATATGAGGGCTGGCCTGATCCCCTGCAGAGCCCTACAAGAAAGACGAATTATCCTTGAGAGACAACAAAAGGAGAAAACCGATAACGACAATATAAGTAAGTGACGCGGTTTACTGTCGAATGTAAATAAAATACAACGCCCTTGTCTGTGTTTCCCAAACGCGGTTCACTCGTCTATTAACATAACGATCGATCGATCGATCGATCGATCGAACGGGATCGAAGATGTGCTTTTAATGGTAGCGTTTCGGAAATTCGGACCCGCTGTGCTACGATCGATTTCGTAACATTTCATAATCTCTCATCTCTTTGTAACGTCTAATCTCACTGTCGCATTTACAAGTTAACTGCATGCAAAAGACTCGAAACGATAGGTTTCGATGTAGAGCATCAAATAAGAACCGTGGTCGCTGACACGGAAACAACCCGATGATCTGGTCTCGGCTGCCCTTCTTAACGGATGATGGCCTGACGACTTAACCGTCGGTTAGGCTTGTGTTCTGTTCCAGTGCCTTTGCCCGCATTGTGCCCCCGTCCCAGTACCTCTTTACACGCCTCGCCTACAAAGTGCAACTTGCAGGGAGTAAAAACTAAAAAAATCATGTATGACGCTGCAGAGAACGACGATTTCGACCGGGAAGAAATACCGACCTACGAAGAGGTCGCAAAGCTCTATCCGAGACCTGGCCTCTATCGACCGGTGGTTCTGATCGGGCCACCGGGTGTCGGCAGAAACGAGCTCAAGAGGCGGCTTATGGCCACTGATCCCGATAAGTACAAGACGCCTGTTCCTTGTAAGTTTCATCTCAATTTTTCTAACATTTCACCCGCTTTCCTTCCCATTATCGTTGTCGACCCTGCTCGTGAAATCAGTTAACAAATTTCACTTTAGTCGATGATCGATCGCTAGACTACTCGGCACTCTGCCCTCACAGATACCTCGAGACCACCGAGACCCGGCGAAGTCAACGGCAAAGAATACCACTTTGTTAGTCGTGAAAAGATGGAAGAAGAAATCGAGGCCGGCAAGTTTATAGAATACGGCGAGTATAAGGGCAACTTGTACGGTACCAATTCCGAGAGCGTGAGCTCGTTGATAAACGCCGGATACGTGTGTCTATTGAACCCTCACTATCAGGCCCTCAAGATGCTGCGAACTCCGCAGACAAAGCCATATGTGATATATATAAAACCGCCTAGGTTTGAAATATTGAAAGAAACAAGGAACGATGCCAGAGCAAGATCGACTTTCGATGAAAGCAACTCCCGAGGTTTCACGGTAAATCAGCGGATCTTGTTCAGCGGGATGGTGTCAGATTTTTATCGAGTAGCCCTATTAATTCGATTCTTTGCAGGACGAGGAATTTCATGAAATTTTGCATAGCGCTGCTAGGATCGAATTTCTGTACAGTCATCTGTTCGACGAAGTGATAGTGAACGCCGATCTTCCTATCGCGTTTACCGCTCTGGGTACCCGCTTCGTGGGTTCAATAAATTATGCTTCGACCGAAGATTCATGGAAAGACGATGGAAATCTTCGGGAATATTGCAAGTTCGACGCAGCTAGATTCTTCGACACATTACGATCGGCGGATGCTTTTTCCCAAACTTCTCGAGCTATACTTTTTCGGTAAAACGCCTGTTTTCCTCCTCTACGACTTTACGATATTTCAAATCGACGCATACTCCCCCCGAGGATTATATCGATGCCTTTGTACCCTTAAATATCTACGTGTTTTATACGTCGAGATTTGCGAATTCGGCTCGACGTGTTTCAGCTATTTCTTTTTCGATGTCGCGAATTAAAAACTTGTTCTTCGTTATATATACATCCGTAAATACATACGTATATATACATATATGATATATAGTTTGACAAATAGTACGTAACTCGAAAAGGGTGGCGCCGGAAGAAAGACGTTCGGGTATTTTTGCCAGCGATCTCATTTCTAAGCGTTCAAATTAATCGTTTTTTATTCTCTTTCTTTTCTAACGTATTATGCGTTCGATGCGCGATTTTAGAATTTTTACTGCCACGAATTCGGGAGCATCTCGTAACGAAGGAGAAAGCGTTGCTTTCATGTGTGGAGAAATTTAAAGGATACTAGAGGAGACACGTGAACCGTGTTAAAGTTCTTACGTAATTTTGGGATCAACGATTATAAATGGTACCCTCGTCGAGGCGAAGCGAACGGATTCCCTCGAAATTCGGTGAATCGAGTCTTCGAAATGTTAAGCAATCGTTGCTACCACTCGTGACCTTTGATCCCAGTTGTTGTTGATTGTTGCCAAATAAGTACCGTACCTAGAACACGATGAGAATCACCTCACGATTATTGTATTTTCCACCTGATCAGCATTGCCACGATATCGCTATTTTTTTCATAATTAAAGGGCTGCCAGCATGAGGAAGATTTATGCACGCTACACCGTTAGCGTCGCATCAAATAGTTCATCCTCGATGTAAACTCTGTATGTTACTGAAATATAGCATTACACTTTGAAATACGCATTATCGTTTTTTCCGAGTTTTTCAACAAAATCGTTTTATCCTATCATCTTGCAATCGATGGCGTAAATTAATTTTCAAAGGCGAGGACCTCGAGTTTAGGTAACTTATCCTGACGGCACAAATCATATTTCCCGTGAAAAACGATCTTCGACGAATTGAACGGTCTGCCTCGCGCAGATGTGACGTTAGACCGAATTTAGCCTCGAAATAACAAGCTTTTGGCATTTCTCCGATAAAGAATAACGAAAGAAAATACGGGATCGCACTGATACCGAGATCTGTCGCAATAAATCGGAATAACGAAGGCTTTAAACGTAAATGAGACGGTGCATAAGTTGCATGCGGATAATTGCTTTCTTTTCAACGATAACACGCTGTCACGAATAGGCACAAAATTTCTTCTTTTTCCAGATGAGTGTAATTTTCCTTCAAAATTGCAGTTCGTTTGCCATTAATATCGTCGAGCAACGACTGTAGGTACGTGTCTACGTCTACGTGCAAACTTGCGCGCCTCTCTGCATCGATCTTTGCATTTACATTCCCCACCGTGTTTCGATTTATAATGTAAAAAATATTTTGCGTAACGGTCTTACCTTGAACGTCTTGAGAATAGATATTCGACCTATATCTATTTCTAATTAAACGGTTATTCTAGGTCCGTAGGACGATATTCGAAAGTGCGTTTCGGTAAAGCCGGAAGACATTGGTTTTCGGCAGATTGCTTCGGAATTATATCTGTTTAATACGTAATGCTTTTTGCGAGTAGCCAAATCGCTGATGCAGAATATTGCAAGCACTATTTTTGGGAATCTTGCTTTTCTAATTGAACTTGAATCATCGGAGCTTCCAAACACGTGTACGCGACCCATCGGATGGCCGCGCGTTACCGAAACGAAAATAGATGGAACGAAACACGCGTTAAATATGCTAGGAAAATAAGCGAAATCTCTGTCGTTTCGCGTTCGACACTTCCTACATGATAACTCGTCGCCGTCTCGCGATGGGTACGAAAATATCAGCGGAATTACATAAAAATATTAACAAATTATCGTCGTCTCGATGTCGAAGAGGAACACCTGGCCTAAATCCGCGGCTGCGCGGATCAGAGGACGTGCGATACGACTCCCGTGATACTTTCAGGGCGAGGGTGCGAATTAAACTTTGGCCCAGTATCCAATCAACCCTTACGCGAACAGATTAGTTTGAAAAGTTGCTCGATGGGATTAATGGCGCCGCGGATTATCGTCTTTGCCGTACTTTCTACACGCAGTCGACGATTACAAACGCGGCATCGTTTTATATCCGGTGAAGCTTTCCCAAGAAGAGGTGAACATTTTTTTAACGGAGTTTCACAGTGATCGAAAGAGAGAAATACGTCGAGAAGCTCGAACGTTTGAAACTTCGCAGTGGAAGAAATTTACGTCGTTTATATCGTACACCAAGAAACATAAATGTACCCGGGTAAATATATTTTAAAGCGATTCCTAAAATCAACGAGCGTTACTTTACGAGTGACCTTAAGTGACATTCGAACGAGTATCTATCGCTTGATTCCTTCGATCTGAAGCACGGTTGCGAAATTTTCAAAGACGTTGACAATTTCGTCGAGCTTTCGTCGCACACGGACGTTTGCAAATTCACGGCAGGATCTCGTGGATTTTCCGTTCGTGGTGAAAAAATAAGCAAACTGTCTAGCGCAAAATAGTCTGTTTATTTGCAGCACTTCGTTACGGATTAAAGACCCGTTAACGAATCACGGTCACGATATCAGGCGACAAATTTACGGATCCCAGCAGTTTGACGTCGACCTCGTTTAAAATTAAACCGAAGCCAGTCAGTATGGAAAAGAACCTTCTTACGTAGATACGAAAACCGATCCATGTAACCGAGACGTTGAGAGAGTTACTTACGGGAGAGTTCGCGAAAATTTGTCATCGAGGTTATTATCGTCTTCGAAATGTGTCAATGACACAATGTCGCACGTGAATTATCAACGAAACACGATTATTATTCCTCGCGAAGTCGCGTGCGTGCTATCGACATTGATAACCTTCGTTCTCTTATGAATTTTCATTAATCGCACGTTGTACTTAGAGAACTCGACAGCTATTAACGACACCTTGGAAAAGTCACTCGGCTGTGCGACGAGACAGTAGCGGGTAATCCGTCGTCCCCAAAATTTATAATCCCAATCGCTATTCTAATTGAACGAAGTTTTTAGATATATATTCATCCTACAAATCTTTCTTAACAAACGTTATAGCGCAGAGAGATAGCATCGGTGTAGGTCGGAAAATAAATAGGCGAAAAACTTGAAACGACACCGAAGTTCATTGGAAAGAAAGAAAAGAATGTGTATCAGAAAAATATTTTTAAAGCATAACATCGATTCGTTTACATTTCATCGTAATTAATTTACATTTTCTTATCTCGATCGAACGTTTGCCTCAATCGCGTACGAAAGAATCGATGCTTCGAAACAGCTGGATCGTTATACGGCTCAGATAAGTACCGCAAATATTTCCTCGATATTTTTGCGTTCTTCGGACACGCTTTTTACGTAGAAGAGCTTTGTAATCTGGTTCTTGGTAAAATAACTCGCTCGCCATATGCTCTCTCTCAAGCTGAAGATATGGCAATAATTTTATAAAATCGATAAACAGTTTGAGGCCGAGGGACTTTTCGAGTATGGCATAATCGATAGATTGTCGTGCAGAAGAGAATCGAAAATATTGGCATAACGCCAGGAGCGACGGCGACGGCCACGAAGACGGCCACGACGACGACGACGACGACGACGACGACCACCACCACGTCGACGACGGCAATGTGCCTGTCGGGCGTGTGTAACGCCGCCAAAATAAGCACGCGGTCGGCTAGCAAAAGGACGAGTGTACGCTGCCGCGTAAAGCTCGAATCAACGAGACGAATCGTCGCACGCTCCTCGTCTACATAGTACCCGTTTCTATCGAGGCTGAAATCGCGAATTTCGGTTCTAGAAGCTGCAAAAATGAAATTGACTTTTCGGCAAGTAATCTACGCGTTACTCTCTAAATTTTGATCTCGTAAAGAACACTCGGCTTCGTTTACCAGCATTCGCAACGATGTAAAGGCGGTATTCTTCGCAGCAAGATGTTACGACGAATCGAAGATCATCATCGATCGACTCGATGACTCCGCGTCGATAACTCGCTTTCTCGATACTCCATGGAGTCTAGATCGACGATGACGAAGAATCAAGGGAACAAATTGTCGACCAACGATATGACCTGCTCCGGGAAAATTTCTTTATCCAGCGGGATCAAGTTCGACGTCGGAGACAGCATGTTCCGGCGTATATCTAGCGTACAACGAAACTCTAGTCACGTAAGCGTTTCTCGTTTCTCTTTCTTCCTTTTCCTTTTTTCTTTTACGTCTCGTTCGCGTTCCTCTGCGTTGCGTCCGAACCCGCGCCGCGGTCCAACTAGCACTCGGTGTCGGTGTATTCGCGTCTTTGAAAATCGACCGTGTAATCACGGATCGACTGATTTACGAGTCGTTTATAAACCCAGCAGGCGGTTTCGCGAATTTTTCGAACAAGATTTACGCGAGTTTCGTTCGCCGCGGCATCGTTCGGTTTATGCGCCGGGGCACGGGGTAAATGCGAAAATACCAAGCGTAAATAGATTCGTGCGAGAGATGGCAAGACAGTTTTAATCGGAAAACAGAAGAAGAAAGGCGCGATCGTGGTTGGAAGAGACAGGTTGACGGTACGTTCGCGAAGCAAGCGCGTAATACTCGTACAGCCTGTTCGATAATAACGCGTATACGCGTGGACGAGCCACCGACCGACCGACGCAACGACTTAACCGACATATAAATAGCGTTTAGTTGAAACGGATGCGGTAGAACTCGCGTGCACGTCTTACGAGGCGATCCGGAAGGCACGATTCGCTTTTCAAGGAACTTCTCCTACTCCGAACGCCGACACTTGCCGTGCCGTGATCCGCGACACCGTCAGTGATTTCCGAGAGTTTCCGCGGGAACGATCGATTTTCGACACGCGAACTCGTTCTCGCCCTCGTTTCTCTGAATATCGATTTAAACGGAAACAATGCTCGTGAATTTCTAGTAAGTGTTTCAACTTTTCCGGTTCTCCGGTGCGTCGCGATTATACCTCTCGATCCTTCTCGGTTTCTAGCTTTTCGCACTCGAAAGAGAACCCTCGGATTCCACCGCGATGATGAAGCATCATTTGATCGAACCACGAAAGTCAAACGGGACTAGATCTAAAGAGGTCTAAAGAGATCTAAAGAGATAAACATTCCTGTTACCGCGTCGATGCACGTTTGCCTACGTACCGGTTTATTGACACTGTTCTTACGTATACGTGGTTTCGTAACCATCCTACCCCATTGCTTTTCAGCTTCTCGCTTTCCTTTTCTCCTTTTCTCCTTTTCGAACATAAATTTCGTTAACGCCGGAATCGCTTCGGATCATCTTGCACGATGCATCGTAATTTAACTCGGAACACGATCAAGAATTACCGTTTTCCGACTCGTACAACGTTGCATGCTGCGAGAAACGGTTACCTACTCGGGGTAAAAAGGTTCGTTTAATATGCATGAGTGATCGAAACAGGATGCCCGGCATACACTGGAGGACAACTGGCAGGTAAACGGTGTCCAGTCTGCACGGCTAAAGTGCAACTCTTTGGTAAAGGGCAATACCTGCCCCGTGAGCAACTACAGCATCGTCGCCTCTAGGGGAGAGCTCGCTCGAAATAACTGCGCTGCGAGAGAGACGCCGGCGCCGTGCATCGTTGACAAGAAGAACAAGACGGCCGTGAACGCGAATACTCGCGCCAAACATCGGGACGACTTCCTCGAAGAAGAGTACTCGGGCGAACAGTTCCCCAAGGACGTCGCAGGATCGACGGATCTCAGGAAGCCTCAGCGGCCTATTCGCAAGTCCTTTTCCGTCCCCGATTATCTCAAAGAAGGTAGGTTTCAACGTATAACCGATTCCATCCTATATCTTCTCCCTTTTCACCAATTTTCCGCTACCCGTCACACCTATACGATTTTCCGTGCTATTTTTCAACCGTTCCGTATCGCGAAGCACGCGACGCCGAAAATAATCAAGCACGCACGTCTAATTTCGACTCGATATCGACGCGCATAAGAGGAATGATCGTTATCCACTGCAACGAAGAAATCGTTAAGAAGGAATAATTTCAGGTATCCTGACCACGCAGAGAATCGGTCGTAGAACAACCGAGGAAAGCATCCTGAAGAAGTCTTCCGCGTTCCTGTCAAGTTTGACTCATACCGCGAGTAAGATCAGAGAGAGGAAGCTAAACGGTAATAATTGTACGGAAGAGAGGAAACTTTGCTCGAATAATTATTCCACCGAGGGCAGTAGCTGTTCGACCAAATACCCGACCTTGAGGGGATACTTTTCCATCTTGAGCAGCGTAAACAACGATCTCGATTCTCTTCGGCATTCGCCGAGTGTACAAACATTACCGGTCGAACGAAGGAAGAAGAGCG
>NW_016908738.1:406749-433067 GCF_001483705.2 Eufriesea mexicana | reverse complement strand
CGTGTGAAGAAATCGGTGTCCTTCAGTTCGGATACGAGTTTCGAAGAGAAACGAGCACCTTATAGAAGAGCCGCCGTTCACGAGGTCAAGGCCTATCACAAAGGTGTCCTGCAAGGTACGCGTATTTCCTCTCTCTCCTCTCTTATTTGTCCTCGCATACCAATTTCCTTCCAATACCAATTTCCAACCGAATGGTTGCCCGTTTTCGCAATTCTTACCGAGTTCGTCATAGAGTCTGCGCATTACTCGTAACGGTTATTGTTTTCTTTGGAAATTCGTCAAGGAAAATATGCATATCCTCACAATGGACCGAACCGAGGAAACGTAGAAAATAGAAGTCAAACAATACGACGTGCTAAAAGACACAGCGAATAGAAGGATCGTTTGATTATCATTACACGTACTACGTAAAATGCTAAAAATGACTCTCCATTTAACGCTGATTTCGCACAGACGTTACCGGCACTCTTTACTATAGTTCATTACAGAAATAAATACGTCCGTCATAGTTGTAAACTATCGAGGTAACGCCTACCCGACAGCCTATTTATTATTTCTTCTATTTCCATGCCTTGCGAAACGCTGTTTGCAAAAATTCGCCTAGCAAATATGAAGCGTTACGTTTCTTTTGTAGACCATAGTACGCGCGAGGTGAACATTGTCACAAAAGTGCCGTCCTCGTGGGATACGACCTCCGAGGGCCCAGCGGCCCTCCTGAGGGCAGCCAGAGATGCAGACGAAATTGTCCTTAACGAAATCGCAGTTCAGGTGCGAAAATTTGGATTCGGGGACGTAGACATCAATATGGTTGATAGTTGCGGCAGGGTAAGTCACTATCGATCGCGTATGAAAAAGAAAAAAGAAGAAAATACGATGATAAGTTCCATGGTTCATATTTCACTTGCGAATATAAACGAGGAAAATTTGCTAGGAATAATACGAGATAAACGATAATAATGATGATATCCGACAAGTGATACCCGACTAAGCACTTTTTTACATACGATATAAGATACTTGGGTTTCTGTCAACGTTCGCGTCGTCGAATTTCGACTCCCGGCCGTAGCAATGTGTTTACAGAAAGACGATAAAAGTTTGGAAGCTCCTTATCTCGTGTGTATTCTTCTCGAGTATCGCGAGGTAACGGTTTGAAGGACACGGGAGAAATAATTTCTCTACTGTACGATATATACCGTATTACGAAAAAGCGACTGTCATCGATCGCAGGGGAACAAATTAAGAGTACTTTTAAATAAATCATATTATTCCTCGTAATCTCACGACCTAGCTGCATTGGGTAACGCGTCCGGATAAGATGCCTTGGACTATAATTGAAATTAAATTGTCGTTTGTACGTTCGGTACGAAATATTCGCCTCGAGGGGACACCAAACGAGTAACCAGAAAAGATATTTAAAAGTTTAATCACAAAATTGCCTTTGAAACCCCGTTGACCAAGGTATCTAATCTCTTTCTAACTTGTTGGAACAAAATTAAACGCGATCAACCGGAAATTATCATTTCTAATAATCAAACCGAGATTTCAGATGCGTCTGCGCGTATACACGGTAGACGAGTTTACAGTCCAACGAGTTAACGCGGTTGCTACGTTAACGGGAATCTACCAAAAAATTGGTATTGCTTAAAAAGATATTCTTCGATTCGCGTAGGATAAACAAATCTGCCTTCGCGAACTGAAAAAGCGTCGAACGTTCTTTACGCGAAAACAAGTGCAAGTGTTGTTCTGACGTGTGTTTGCTATGATGACGCACGTGAAGTAATAGCGTTCGAGCTGTCGTGTCAACGCGAGTAGTTGCTTAATAAATTGATTCTTACCGCACCAGTCCATTGTGCATGTTTTCGAGGCACAGAACGAGAAGCAAGGCGGTTGCTGGACATTCGCGTTTGTATTTATTTCCATCCCTCTTCCGGGATGAACAGTTTCGCAATCCTTTCTCCTAACGTTCGAAAATAACGTTCCTAAGCACTGGTCGTCTAACAGTTGTAAGGAAATAACGAAAGCGTCTATTGGCAGTCTATTGGCACTGTAGACAGAGAGGTAAAGAGAAGTAAAAGAACGAAAGGTAACAGAACGTTCGGCGTCTGCGGTTTAACACGGAGAAGCAAATAACTGTTCCATGGAAAAAGCAGTTTATGCAATCAGCGTGCTTTTCGAGCGAATCCTCGAATAAACCAACATTTAGATTGTTTATTTGCCATGCCAGACCGCCATCAGCTACATGGCTGGAAACGGTGCCCCGGGAATGCTGGAGTTAGCTCTCTCGTTCGAAAGGGTGGATCCGAATATTCCCGACAACGAAGGCAACACGCCTCTACATTTCGCCGCCCAGGCCGGTAAGTGGTCGCGTTATGCTTTAAAAGAGAAAACGAAGAGAAAGTGCTCGCAAATATCGGATTTTCCTTGCTTCTTGTCCGACACCCACGAGACTCTTGCTCGGCAACGAATAATCGAACGAACAGTTCGGTAAAGGATTTCTTCCACGAACGCGAGAAGATCGATACGAAAATAAAATCTGCTGCGCTAAAATCTTTCAAGGACAGCCATTTCTGACTCCTGCAGTCGTATCGTTCGTGTAATCGAAAGAATGCGGCCACGTGGTGGGCATAAATTTCATAAACACAACACTTCCCGCAACGTTAGAAAACCTCTGCTACTATATCGGATACATAATACATGCATAGGCGGACGTCAAATTTTACACTCGCGATGCCGTAAGGGTTCCACCGCGTCATCCAAGCCAAAAATAACCGATGTTAGAGTACTTGAAACGCGCGTGGTTTGCAGTGACGTACGTCGACGAAAAGACGTTTCAAGCCAAAACATGGTTGAACGTTGCGTTAGTCGAAATATGCGAACTCTTGACTCCTCGAAGGATGTAAATTCATTGGTACACGATTTAACCACCGTCTCATTCCACCCGGTTCAGGGCAAACGGAATGTTTGAACATACTGCTTCAAAGATGTCCAGACATCGAGGTGGACGCCAGGAACACATCGGGTTTTACTCCGTTGATGAAAGCGGCGCTTCAAGGAAGAACAAAATGCGCCAAAATTTTACTATTCGCCGGTAAGCCAAATTGTCTTTTGCCTCGTTTCCGGGAAAACGATAAATCCGGGAATATCGGACAGCGAAATTGAAATTTCAGGCGCCAATCCAACGTTAAGAGATCACGGGAGAGGGCTAAGGGCGGAACAATGGGCTAGATTTTGTGGAAGGTACGTGTGCGCCGAAGTAATCGAAAGGTTCGCCAGGCATCGACTCCTCGAAAGGTCAACCTCTTGTCGGTGGGGTAGCGAACCCGAACTGGCGGCAAAAGTACTACAAGGAAAGGTAATAAACCTGTTGGTAATAGAAGCCACGCGATAACGCGAGAATCCAGAAATAACAGCGAAAAGTATTTATCGCAGCTAATGCCCATTCCGACCACACCTCTATCGCCACCATCCACGGGACTCAGATCAAAGATAAGAAAAGTTTTTCGTACATCGTCCGGACCAGATCGAAATTTTTCCTTGGTTTCGCAATTAACCAGCGCTGCCCTTTGTGCAAGCAGTCCCGCACTACCGAAATCTAGCGAAGTTCCTCCAGTGGTTAAAAGTCTTCTGCGACCTCTCAGTGTTCCCCAATTAAGGTAACGATTTCAGTTTCTACCAATTGCATTCGCCTAATTCCGAATAACAGACTTTATCCTTGGAATTCTTCATTTTTCAGAGTGACGCTAGTTGCACCGCAGGATATACTTGAACAATCAAAGGACAAGCATAGCTCAAATTCCATAGAAAAGATCGAGAATACGGTAGCGAAGTCATCGCGATCGAAGAAGAAAAACAAATAAATCGACAAGTCTCATTCGCGAATCGGCAGTGTTTCTTTTGTTCTCGAAAAAGAAATTCGAGAATCTTCGATCTCCTTCGACTCAATCACTCGTTATCCGGCTCAGCTATAGTTCCTATCGATCGACGAAATTTTTGTTCCTTTCAAACTTACTATCGTTTTTAAAAATCTACGCGCATTCTCGTTTCTATACGACCAAAATTGTGCATTTTTTTTTCAACACTATAAACCTGTTTACAGAATTCAGAGTCAAAAAGAAGGATTGTTATCCTTCGTGGATAATTTATTCTGCTGTACGTTAGTAACCATTACCTTAAACTGTTTTCAATGTAAATGGTTTTAGTAAGTGTCGTATACGGGTGAAACGGTAAAATTTATTTTTGGTTCGTGGTCAATGTAAACCGTTTCAGATATTAGGAAGATAAACAAAATTCTATAGATAAAAATCACGAAAGTAAAGAATCGGTGATATAACTTCAAAACAATTCCAAATAATTATCCGTTAAATTATTTCATCCGTGAAAGATTGGCTCTATAAATTTTCTAGATTTACGACACATCAACTTGTTGGAAAGCGAACTGACATTTTTTAATTGCACAAAGACCACCAAACAAACTTATAAATAAACGTCTTCGTCCAGACTTCGTGTTATTTGTTTCTAAGATACTGTTTCTCCTTTAAAGACGGAAACGATCGTTCTTATCGTGATAGATAAAAGTCAGACGCCGAATCCATACATAAGCAAATACGTATGTGCTTATGTCATTGGTATTATGAGAAGAGAACGTGCCGACAACTACTACAAACCATGGAAATATATTTTCGTTATACTTATGTTTATAAAAACAATTTTTTGTATAAATATTAATATTTGTGTTCAATGCGAGGACGCATAGTGCCAAATTTTAAGTACCAGTAATACGCTCGACAAAAATGTATACCGCTATAACAAGAAAGAACGAGGTAGAATGTATGTTTTACAATACATTTTTGTAAGATCAATGAAAACAGTTTCTCTCCGTAGCAGCCTTTACTTATCGTTAATTTATCGAACATCAAACTATGCGTCACTTTTACAGAAAACGTCAACTAACTTAAAACGTATTTAATTGCCAAATGAAATACCCTATCATGAAGTCACTGTCCGCAACTGTGTCAATTATCGGATTTTCTATTTCGCCGTTGCCTACGATTCTTTGTCTTTGAAAGAATTTCGTATGCTTGTTGTATTTCCATAAATTTCTCCTGAGCCTGTCTCCTTTCTTCTTCGCTGCCTTTTATCTTGTCGGGGTGATTATCCCTCGACAGTGCTCTCCAACGCGCCGTAACTTCAGTTTGCGTGGCCGTTTGAGAAAGGCCCAAAACCTACGTAAGAAATTTTATTACATAAATAAATATAGAATTCATATATAATAATGAGCTACAATGCTTACTTTGTAAGCGTTTATTTCGCCCCGCGGATCTGTGAGATCTACCAGTTGTGCCCATGTCGCCCAGAAACTTTGATGCATCGCTTGATTCCACATTACCTCGAGGCTTGCCTATAAAATTTCACATTTCGTAGAACATTAGTTGTTTCAATGAAATGTATATTACATAATTTTAATTAACCTTAAGATCAAGCCATATGGGAGATGTTAAGAAGTGTTGGACAGCATCGGATAGTTTAATTTCTTCGCCCTCGCTGTCGGTAATAACAGCATTGAAGTACAAGTACGATCCTAATAAAGACACATAAATCGCGACAACTAAACCAAGATAAAAGATTCTTCGAAAGAGGGATCTTTTCTTCTTTGGCTTCAATCTCCATTGCTTGCTGAACGTATCGAAGCTTAAACTAGCAACAACGACCATCAAAAATACCCACGTGCTGTCATCTCCGATAAAGGTTAATGTTGGATACAATAAATATGCCGAACACAGAGCAATCCATATGGAACCTTGCTCCCTGCCAATATTTCCGACCGTCCAAACACCTAAATAAATACAATTGTTAGAGATACAAAGAATATCCTACACGGAAGTAAATGGAAACGAAGAAAATAAATATTTCATGAATAAAATCCTTGAGAAATTATTAATTACAAATATAATATGAAACTTATATATATAAATATATTTTACTAGGTCATGCTACACTACTTGAAACATATTTTTAAAAATATTCGCGCTTTAGCAACCTACATTTATTTCAGCGTACTTAATCTTATCTAATAATTATATTCAATGCACAAGCGTACTGTTAATAATCATAAAAGATAAGTTTAACAAAGCTAAAGTGCATGTATCTAATAGCGAATTTTGTAATATTTTTAGTTTTTACCTAAAGCAATGACTAAAGGTGTTAGGATTAATAAATGCCTAAAATTAATTCCAAATAGTTCATCCTCTGGAATGGCGTTACGAAATATTTCGGCCCAAAAAAATGCGACCGCATTTTCGGTAACGAATCGCAATGATGAAAATGGTGGCTGAAATCAAATGACAAATTTCGTTAACACTTCGCTTATACGACCGATTCTTATTCTTCGACGTTTAACGAGAAGAATGTCAGCTTGTTGCGTGTTAAAATATCGCATAATTAATTGGGGTATACCTATTTTGCATAAAAAGTATTATGTATATATACAATTAATTGCGGTTTTGTTTGTTTATTCGGATTTTTAAAATCAATTAGTGATCTTTTTTTTTTTTTTTTAACATACCTTGCGATTGGTTCTAACTTTCCGTTTAAAATCATTCAGAAAGTTGGGATCATCGTTCGCATCTTTCACGTACGTGGGTATCCTGTAGATATCCCGAAGCCATCCAAGACCAAAGTATCCACCAAAAGTACTGAAATGTACAAAAGCATGGAGGTCCCGTTCCAAGTATACGTGGTGTATTCCAACTAGACCTCCGAACCACCACAATACGTAAGCCCAAAATGTCGATTTTTTCGGCGAGCTTTTACTCAAACTCTCGGAATGACCATTTTTCAACTGCATTTTTATTTCTTCCATGGTACTCGGATTAATTGTGCTTCGAGTTACACATTCTTCATTTTAACAATTGATTGGCGATATATTTATTTGATATTTTTTATTTCGTTGAAATTGATTAAGTAAAACAGCTAGGTACACATAGTCGAGGCGTGCAACACCACCGTCTTCCAGTTTCGCGAACTGCACTGGTAACTTCTCTATACTATTTATGAATTCTCGACAGCTACCATGCAGTTTTTTTATTGTTTTCACACCGAACAATAATAAATTATTATCTGCTACCTTATTTATGTAATTAATCTTCCTTGAATAACACAAGTGCATTTGTCATCGTTTCTGATCGTTACCGCGAGTGGTTTCACCATGCCGGTTAGTACCATTCGTAGTTCAACGCTCTGTCAGGTATAACGGTATATTTGCAGGTCCGTAGCAATGAAATCCTCGAACATGGATCCTACAAAGAGGAACCTAAATTAACAATCAAAATAAATGTCCAATTCAAATGATAAACATATTAATTACTAATCGACGATTTATTTTTGTAAAATATTATTTAGCTTTTGTTACTGCGCATAAATTAAATGACAGAAAAATTTACACGACAAATCTATTTAGTCGATATCTATAAAATGTACAACTTAAATAAACAAAAGTTTAATATATCTTCTTTATTAATATGTTTTCAATGAATATGATATACATTCCAAGAATATATTTTTATTCATGCTACGAATTCACAACACTAAATGCGTATATTGCGTCTAAATGCGTATATGCGCCTAAATGCGTATATTGTGTCTAAATGCGCATATAACGTTTAAATACGCATATAGTGTATAAATGCGTAGTATATCCGTGTAAGTGCGTAGTATATGCGTATAAGTGCGTAGTACATGGGTATAAATGCGTAAATATTAAAATGCCTTAGACGGCAACTATATTTTATTTTTTGTACTAGGATAAGTGTATAGGACGTTCGTAACCAGAATATATTAGATAGAATATACGTACATGTACGTTGGTAATAAGTTAGGTAGGAAGTTTATATAACAAAACACTGTTTAGCATAAAGTTGGTATTCCTTTAAATTACGCTAATAGGTTATGAGTCCAATATTTGTACAATAGTCTAAATTATATTAAAAGAACAATAAGAGCATATTTCTCCATCATGCGGTTAAATAATACAAACTTCTAAATTTGAAGGTGTAAGGTCGAATTAAACATCGCCAAATCCAGACGAAAAATGGATAAAGGTTGATCAGCACTTCTTAGAAATAGAAAAAATGATACTAATTAGGGCAAATCTCCCAAATAAATATTGGAGAGTAGCAATCTGCACAGCAAATTATCTGCATTATAGAACAATTATTAAAGCAGCTGATGTAATGCTGTATGAAAGATGACATAAAAACAAACAGTTAGTGTAACACTTGTTTGTGTTCGGATTAAAAGTATGCGTGTATGTAGCCGAAATTCGAAGGAGAAAGCTAAATCAAAAAGTAAAAGGGATAATATTTGTTGAGTATGCACAAAATGTCAAGGAATATTGTCTACTGAATATCATCACTGACAAAGTAGTAGTAGGCAAAGATATAAAATTCTTCAATGAAGATTATGAATTTGAAGAATTTGTTATCCCAAAGAGACAAGACCAGGTTAATACAGATGTCATCATTGATGATATATGTAGAAGAAAGAGCAGACTGAAGTATAGAAAGAAGAAAGTGAAAGAGAAAATGAAGTTGTAGTCTTAAAAGAATTTCAGATGCATGACTCGACTCAACAGAGATGTCAAATGTTTGTTAAGAAGCAAAATGGTAGGAGTATTGCTGCTGAGATATTCCAATTATATGAATGTACAAAACAATGAGTAATAAAATCTGTGAATCGGAAGCATATGAAAAAACAACGTTGCCAAAGAACAGTGAATAATTCATGGAGGCAATGAGAGATGAAATGAAACATTGACAGTTGCATGAAAATACTAATTGTGCATAAAATATTAGAAAAGGACATTTATAAAGCACAGTCAAAAGGTTTTGAGAAAAGAGACAAGGAATGAGGTCTGTAAACTGAATAAATATATAAATATATCAAAGTTAGGATATGATATAAAAAATTAAATGAATTAATTAAATAAAATTATATACAAAGTGAGGTACATTTATGTTTACATAAAAAGAATATTCATAATGATACAATTCATATTAATGTGTATGTAGACATTATTGTAGGAAACACAAGAATTATGTATGTAACAGAGATATTTAAAAAACAAAAATAACATTTTGTTTTAAGAGATTTAGATGACATTAATTACTATAAGCCAATAAAGGAAGGAAGGGATGAAAATGATGGGTGAACTTATTAATATCTGGTTCAAAGAATTTTTAAACAACTCCTGCCAATAAGTAGTCAACCTGAGTTTCAGAGAGATTAGCAAAATTCTTTTGATTCTACTACATTGGATTCTATCTATACGTGTGCACCCATGAGATAACAAGGATAAATTAGTTAGGACATGTGTGTAAGTTGATAATAAGTTACATAAGATAAGTTTGAGTCACAGACAAAGATTGTCTTCCCTTGACAGATTGTGATCTGCCTTAATTGCGAACAGTCCAAGAAGAAGCACATACTGTTGGAGAAACCAAGAACGGTGTTGTGATGCAGCGTGACATCTTGGTCCACACAATGGCAAGAGCATATTAGAGCAAACCGGAGAAGACCAGAAGAAAGCTACTGTATTTTCTAGCTCCTCCATGGTGCATTGATAATGTCCACCGTGGAGATTTCAACCAGTTTATCATAAAATTATTATTCCTTTATATCAAGCTAATAAAAGATATACCAAAATAGAATATTAAACACCTTTGATCCTTTACATACAACATATATATTTTAAAAATTTCTTTCTTTACAATGTACAATGTAAATAAAAAAATCTGTAAAAAGGTAGAAACATAAATTATAAGTACATGTAAAGTAAATATCCCAATTTCTAATTATTTAAATGTTTTCTGGTTATGAAAGAAGTGTAAACAATTTTTTTTTAGTCGAATTCAAAAGTAATGGGTTATTATCTTAATAATACATAAATGGATAAAAAATTTAAAAAAAAAAGTAACAGTGTACATATTTTTGCTTACTATTTGTACCAATGTTAGATTATGCTACAGCAACATAGGCCCATATTTCTACTAGTTTATTAAATTTTCTGCTCATACGAAGCGTAATTATACTTAAAGATAAGTAAGATATTTGTGGATAGGTTTTATAAAATAGAGTAAATTAAATTTTGAGGTTATATTGCCATAATAGAAACACGGACTTCACGGTAATTTTCTCGTACTTAAATATACTCACCTATTTTCTATTTATAATAATAGAAAAAATAGACACACTCAAGTGGGAAACACAAGATGTCATGTTTTTAAAGCAAAGCGAATCAATAATGAGCATTTCAAAAACAATTACTAACTTCAAATACTGAAATCAACTAACATGAAGTTGCTTAGCGTAGCTAATTATGAAGTGATTAAAGTTACTAGTAAAGATGTGAATTTTGTTGATTCATAATTAGAAATTAGGACACTTCATTTATTCCTATCTTACCCCTGATCTAAATTCTTTTTTACTACAAATTCCATTTTTAAATGAATAAACATGATCATAATATTGGAGTAAAAGTCCCTAGAAGCAATGATTTCTTCTGATGCTAATAACTTCATGCAATCAAATAATATTTATCTTAAATCACATTAAACTGTAATTTCTCAGATATCATACATGTAATACATTATGTACTATACAAGAAAAACTAAGTAAACTATGAACCATTTTCGACCAGCTTTCCCTAATTTTGACAAAAAGTTAAATCATTTTCTCTAAGTTTTATTTACGTTACAAAATGTTTGGTGTATCTCTTCGTACCGAATAATGTGAAAATATCAACGGAAATAGAATCATGCTTTATTATACAATTTTATATTTCAAAACATAGGGACAATTTAGATCAAAGTCTCCCCTTCCAAACGTAACATGGCGACGTGCACGTGTTCTCTACATTTCTCCATTGGAATCAATTGTCAAACGTGTGACAGATATATTTCGCGAGTCTCAGAAAATTCGTGATACTTCAGTATCATCTGGGATAACAGAATAATTTCTCTCGTAGAAAATGCATGGTAATGGAAGGAAGTTGTTCGACGAAAAAGAGCCACAAGGAGTGGCGTAGAATAGCGAAAAAGGAGCGTCGAAGACGCCTGCGTCGTAAAGTGGCCGCTCAACGAGAACTGGACGAGAAACAACTGAGGGCAGCACTTGAGAAAAGCGCGGAATATTTGAAGTGGCTTGAACAGTGTGAAGTTGAGGAGAGAGAAAAAGAAGCTCAGGAAAAAGAAGAGAACAATCAACGAGAAAGATTATGGTTGGAGGAAGAAGTTAGTTCACAAAAAAAAATTATTAAACTATTATTTACACAATATTAACGACCTTCCTTTTACAAGTGCATACTCTATTTGTCTTTATTTATGTATTTTTCCCCCTTAAATTTAAGAAAGCTATTAGCCAACGATTGAGTAATACAATGCACATGTTGTCATTGTCGAAATTACTTTGTTTTTATGATCGATTGCATACATTCGATTAATTATAGAATTATCCACAAAAATTTTGTTATAACCTTAAAAATAATGTTAAAATGTGGATACCAAAACCTGTTAGTTATTACATAATCCTTGTAAATTAAATGTTCATATTAATTTTAACAGAAAATATACACGTAATGTTTTACATTATTCGTAATTTTCTTAGGAAAAGGCCCAAGAAGAATGGCAAATTTTGCAGGAGAAAAAGCAAAAAGCTCGACAGTTACAACTCGAACAGGAAGCGAAAATCCGACAAGAATTTGAAGTGAAACAAGAAATAATTCGCAAAAAACAAGAAGAAGAGAAACGTAGAAGGGAAGAGGACATTAGAAGACGAGAACAGCTACTGAAAGAGATTGACGACTATATCGATAGTGGAATCAAAACTCCGGAAGCTTTGCGTGAAGTTATCGATAGCCAACCGGGTAAAGAACTTTGTCCCTTTTTTACAAAGACAGGTGCTTGTAGGTAAGCAAAACATGTTCCATTCGAACTTTATTAAACTATAAAAATAAATATGACACTCAGGAAGTTATATATTTTACATATTTACAGATACGGTGATACTTGTTCGAGAAATCATCGCAGGGTATGTTTAAGTAAAGTGATACTAGTACCTGGTTTTTATACACATTTTTCCTTGGAGAAAAATTCAGCCGAGTATGACACAGATATCGCTCTCGAATTTGAAAGTTCGGAAACTCGACAACATTTTCGTGAATTTTACAAGGATGTCGTTCCGGAATTGGAGTCATTTGGACGAATAAAAACTTTGAAATACTGTTGTAATACCGAAGTTCACTTACGGGGAAATCTATATGTCGAATATTACGCTGAAAGAGATGCTGCCAGGGCTTTGAGAAGATTAAAAGGTCGATGGTATGCTGGTCGGCAACTCAATTGCGAGTTTGTTAATTTGAAATCATGGAGAAGTGCTGTATGCGGAATGTCAAAATGTCCGAAAGGGAGGGCGTGCAATTTCTTACACACTTTTAAAAATCCGCACGACGAGTACGATATTAAAAGTCCACCGAGATGGGCGAAACAACTATCTTCGTCCATTCAAGAAGTTACGATTACTAAAAAAGTTGAACATAGGTAATTTTAACAATTACGACCCTATATTGTATTGCTATTATATGTTATTGATGTTTTATCTGTGTACTTTTTATATTTAGAAGTAAATCAAAGTGGGAGGATATTAGTGACGTAGAGGATAGTAAGAATTGGAGATGGTCCGAATCTCCCGAACCCGAGATAGACCACCGTTCAAGAAATATTGAAAAACGCCGTCATCATTCCAGTGAGAGGGATCCTCGACAAAAATTGACGCGCGATAAACGGTACGAGCAATCTGATAGAAATAAAACTATCGAAAACGACGAAACGCCGATCAAACGTCATCGGCCAAGTTCCAGAAAACATTTCGAAGAAAAGATTAAAGATGATGATATTTTGAATGGTCGTGAGTTCTCTAGGAAAAGATCGAAAAATTACCCAAGAAAAAGGGAAGAGGATAACAATTACGATATATCACCAAAACATTCTCGTAAAAGGTATTCGAGAAGTAGTGATCGAAGTTATCGTTCGAAGCTTCATAAATTTTCATGCAAATATTCTAAAAAAGAAAAAGAGGATGTCGAGAAAGGTAGATATAAATTAAAAAATCATAACGAACTGTGCGAAGATTCTTCGAAAAGAAAGTGTAGGAACACACCCGAAAAATCGAATACCGAAGAAACTGTCGATGCAACAAATTTATCTCGAATAAAATCTAAATGGGATAAAGAAAATTCAGAACAAATTGATTCTGACAGTACGCGATCTTCTGATTCTGATTTTTCTGGTACCATCGAAGATAAAAGTATCGAAACATCAGAAACGTCACGTGAATTTTATAAAAAACTGACCGACGATGAGTGGGCTACGACAGATTCTGAAAGCGAATCAAAAGTCAAGAAATAATATAATAGACGTTGAGTTTATGTAAATTTTTTGCAATCGTGATGTCGTTGAAAATCGTTGCAAAAAGTTGGAATGAAATTACTATAATTTAATACATAAGTACCTTTTCATATCAAAATATATTTAAAAATAAAATGTTTCATGTTTAATACAGTCCATTCTTCCTATCAGTCCTTTCCTCGATTGTAGAAAATAATTAAAACACTCTGAACAATTATTCTTGAATGAGATATTTCAAACAACATACCTTTCGCGTATCAATGTGCGTGTTTACAGTTTGATACCTTTTGATGGATTGATCGTGTATTTCTAAGTCATGGTTGCGTACTTACTATTATCAATTCAGAGAGTGCGTATATGTCAACTTATCAGATAACTTTTTCCAATTTCATTTAACGTCAAGAGGAACCTATTATCTCGCCACAATGTAATAAAGCAATCGGGAAGAGCATTTTATAAATCAGTATCGTACAAATGACTTGACCGTTCATCGAATTTATAAAACTGATCGAAGTTGTTTATCATTTGGAAAATTCAATATGATTTTCTTAAACCTTTTCTTGTTATTGTGTTTTACTTGTCGCCTTGGGCATGGCGTTGGGCTTCATGGGTTTCATTTTCGTGGCTTAGAAGAACCACGATCTTTGAACAAAGCAAATCCCGAAAATATAACCGAATCATGGATCGTACAGTATGTCGATCATTTCAATCCCCGGGACAATCGCACGTGGTCAATGGTACGTTACGGTGTTACATATATACTTAAGGTAACAAACTTACGCATATTTATATTTTCATGTCGGTAGCGATATCTTGAAAATTCAAGATTTTTTAAAAAAAATGGACCGATTTTGATCATGATCGGAGGAGAATGGGCAATAAATAGAGGTTTCTTGGAAGCTGGTTTAATGTACGAGATCGCCTCTTCTCATAACGCGCAAATGTATTATACCGAGCATCGATTTTACGGCAAAAGTAAACCAACTGAGTAAGGGATTCATTTCTTCTTCCACCGAAGAATTATATTTGTTTCAGCTTGTGATGCTTTATCAACTTTCTTATTACCTTTCGAATCGTTGAAACAATTTCAGAGATACAAGTTCAGAAAATTTGCAGTATCTAAGCGTAGATCAAGCACTGGAAGATATAGCGTATTTTATCAAAACAAAGAAAAGGCAAGAAAGGTTTAAGAATAGCACTGTCATTGTTTTTGGTGGATCTTATGCTGGAAGTGTTGCAACTTGGGCCAGGCTTAAATATCCTCATCTCATCCAGGGTGCACTGGCTAGTAGTGCTCCAGTTCTCGCTAAAGCTGATTTTTATGGCAAGGAATAAAATTATTTGTAATTCAAGTTAGCTTTCGTTGGAGAAATAAAAAACTTCTTCGTTTTTAGAATATTACGAAGTCGTGACCGAATCACTGCGTAAGTACAGCCAAAAATGTGTCGATGAAATTGAAGCTGCATTCGTTGAAGTCGAAGAATTATTAATCACTGAAGGTGGCCCGGAAAAATTGAAAAAATGGTTCAAGTGATTATCGTTTGTTAATTTGAAATCAATTATATCTAATACCATGTGTAATATTTGCTTAAATTGTACGTTTCAGCTTGTGCGACGTTCCAGTTGCAAGATATTTCGACGATGAGGGACATCTAGAGAACCTTTTAGCTGAGGTATAGTTTTACAAAAAATATCCTTCGTTGCACACTGAAACGGGGATTAGTAAGTTCTCGAAAATAATCGATGAACATCTGCAATTATAAAACTGTATAGCTACCCATTTGTTCTTGATTAGGAATTTGCTAGCATTGTTCAATACAATAAAGTGGAAAACGGTCAAACAAAAATCGCCGCTTGCTGTAAGAACATGACTGCTTCGTATTTAGGTAGTCCTCTTCAAAGATTGGCGCATTTGGTTTCAAGCAAAGATAAATGTTTGAAAAATAATTACAATAAGTTTGTCAAATTATATCAAAATCATACATGGGATGCTCAGCCTGATATAAGTACGTTGTTGTAAAAAGGCTGTGTGAATTATTTACATATCTTCATCGCAATTTTTACAAATCGTTATTTCCAGTGAGGCAATGGTACTACCAGACATGCACGGAATACGGTTATTACCAAACGTCGAATTCAAAGAATTCAATATTTGGAACGTTATTTCCATTACGATATTTTACAGATATTTGCCGCGATTTATACGGAAATTAGTACGTGTTTTCAAACTTTTTTTGGGTACTTGAAAAATTATTTCCTATTGAAATATGTCGCTAATTTTATGTTTCATTTTATAGTTATGATCGCATATTTTTGAACACCAGAATTGAAAGAACAAACATAATGTACGGTGGCATACGGCCAGATTTGAGAAACGTAATTTTTACCAACGGAGACGTTGATCCGTGGCATGCTTTATCTGTTCTTCAAGATCTAAATACACATTCACCTGCCATACTTATCAAAGGTAACGAAACGGGATGTAACTTGTTGCTAAAGTATAGAAAAAATTGTAAATTATCGATTAATCGATCAAACATTTCTTCCAGGATCTTCACACTGTCGTGATTTGTATAGCGATTCAGATACGGATGTTGAAGATCTTATTCAAGCTAGAGCTAAAGTACGCAAGATTATTGGAACCTGGATTTCTTCTTAAGTTCGATGCCGTATTCATCGTTAAAAAACAAAAGGGCATAAAATGAGTGTAAGAAAATATGAATTTATTTCCATTGATACAGTCTTATTTACAAGCAATCAAAACGAGATGACATACAACCTATAATTACTGCACGTAAACCAAAGTTTCGTCAAATACGTTTAAATCTGATATTATATTTAAGTATATAAAAATCGTCGATATTTATTTATCGTTACTTACTGAACTTTACGAGATTCATCGAGCACAAAAGATAACTGCGTCGATCGAGATCGAGATCGAAATTTCATTGCTTTTTCTTGTACACGAATATTATCTTATCAAAATTTATCTCTCACAATCTTACTACTAAAAATAATTCGATACAAGAAAAATATCAATTACTTGTTCTATCGATAGAGTAAATGTTGTTTAGAAAAATGTAATAATGCGCTGCAATCAATCGACTTCGAGTTTTCTGAAAGAACCGGTGATACCGTACATGGTGGAATCACTTGAGCCAATATCGGAACAACCAAAACCTTGTTTCAGCGCTGATACCGCACCTTCTCGAGCCTTTTCCGAATACAATTCCAAGGATACTCTCATTTTATCATGATTCAATAATTTCGGTGTCATTTCTAGCAATTCCTTTCTCCATAGTTCTATGTAATGAAAATTATTTTCCACGATAGATACGATTATTAAAATTAACATTTCGCTACATTTTACTCAACGGGATTAATACACCTAATTGCAAATATCGTTGACGAAATTTTCAACTCGACACTTACCGATCATTTCTTTCATAGGCATCGTACCACCGTACTCTTTAGGCAACATACTGGTGTCCATTTTATTATTGATTGCTTCTTCTAAACTGGTATAAATTTTAACTCGTTTCTTTATTTTTTCGGAAATTAGGGACATACCAAAGTCTAGAGCAAATTTCAACGAAGGGTGTGTATTAATTGCGTGAACTTCCTTATGCCGCATCGGTATAGTTCGCTGAAATCAAAGTTTCGTTTATTTATTATGTCAGATATCCAGTTTCTAGTAGCGCGTCATTTCGAAAACAGTTCGAAAATTGCATTACGACCATACGTAACACTACATAATCATTTTCAAACCGAAAATATCGTAGAATATTCAACGAAAGTGAAATAGCCGTGAAAGTTTGTTCCCGTATTCGTCCCCGTTGCAACACTTTGAAATTATGACATAAGAAGAGGTTTACGGGTATCATACCTCTCCGTTCTTAACGATACGAACAGCTTCTTTGGGAGTAAAGAGTGTCAAATGAGGGAAGCTGACACCAGCCCCATCGGCGAAATGAACGAAACCTCGTATTTGACTTTCCTCGTCTTCCATCAAACATTCGTATGTAATCGCATGGATTCTACACATGTCGGCATTCGTGTACTTATGGGGATCGAAAACACCTGAAAACACGCGTTCCACGCGTGAAGCGGAACGTACATATGACATATAAACGTGCATGCAATTACGGAGTACATAAGATCGTGCTATTCCTTTTCCTTCTATGGTGTAATCTCGTTTCGGTGTTATTAATAATCGTGGTAACGAAATGACACGTGTTACTTATATTCCTTCGAGAAACTGGAATCAACGTAATAAATAAAAGATAAAAATAAAATTGCATCGATCAACGGCTGTACACGTCTCGTCGCAATCGTTACTATTTTTCAAGGAGACATCGTGATAATATTTATAACGGAAAAAAGAGGAAGGTTGAAAATGATCATTATATGCTTGTTTCCAGATATTATCCACGTCGGAATATGTAATTAAGTTTCGCAAGAGCAATCACGGGAGACGTGGTTAAACCGAGATTACCTGGTCTAGCAATTACAACACGACGGCCTTTAGGGTCGCGTCCTGGCGCAGCGAACAGATATCTACGGAAACAAAAATTCTTTCACCATTACCATTATCGAAGCACGAAATCATATCTGTCTAATCTTACCCCAGGGACAATAGTTCTTCCATCGTTGGTTCCGTAATGTCTAAATTATTGAAAGCAGGATGATAAACTTGGCGTAGCAGCAAGTACCTCTCGATTGCCTCTTCCGCCATTGGGACATTGAATTTCTTGCATCTCAAGAATCTTAGTAAAAATTGCCCATCTATCGAACGAAAAGCGTGTCATTACTGTCTACGCGGCAATTTTCGCGATTTAACCGCATGACTACAAACGCTAATATTTAAAAATAACAAGCTGTTTTCTCACCAAGACGACAGTTTTGAATACGCGGATTCAATTTTATCCAATTACGAACTTGTTCGAGAGCTTGATCTCTGGTATTTTTATCTTCTCTGAGTTCCTCCTTGGCTAACTTCTGCGTTTCTTTCGATAACGTGCATTCGTAGTTATCTTCCTCGGTTACCCATTCGATCGCTCCCATCTTGTTCTCTTAATTTCTCTCGAATTATAGGCAGTAGGTAAGAGCAACTTGAAATTTTTGTTATCCAAAATATTGTCGATTGGTCGGAATTCTAAAAAATCATTTAGTTCCCATTACGAACGATCTATCGGTAGTTACTGTCCCTGTCTTACGCTTTTCAGAGGATATAACAGCGATAACTGCAGGTTTTACACGTGATATTCAAAGTAAGGTTCGTCCCGATCTTTTGCAGCGAAACGAGGTCAAATTCGCTTCCATTCGCCCTCTCGATCGTCAGCTGCACTCTCTTTAACGAACCGCTGACATAGTTTCCCGATATCGTTCAAAGTCACGGTGTGAATGAAAGTTATATCGCGATGGGAAAGAACACGCTCGAAATACTTTCTTTCGATCGCGCCGTTCCGTAATTTCGTAAGAACTTAGTTAATAGCAAGTTAAAGATCATTTTTCGTGACGTAACAATTTCGTCGCTTTATGATATAATGTTCGAGCAAGTACGAATACCGCACAGCATTACGTGTTCCATGATAGCAACATGTGCCCCTTGCAAGCGAGTGAGTGACTTGTTTCGCAATCACTTTCTCCGATTATGTAATCGACCAGGTTACGCGCCCATCTTTGTTCTCCGATTTTGTACGGCCGACTAACATCGTTCGATGATATTTCACTACTTGGCTATCCCTACGTTAAGTAATACCTTTCATGTATTTGCTTTCTAATGGTCCTTTTGATTCGCTACTTCAAACTGAATAATTTCTATAGTCGTTTCATGATTTCATAAATAACGATGTTCACTAATTACATCTGCCAAGCTTATTTTTTTAGGCTGCTAACTTTGATTGGAAGATCGTCGGGAACCGATTAGAAGCGAAGTGCAGCTTATTTTCGTTCTATCCTTTAACCGATTCAACACTTTGGAATGTGGAAATCAGGGAAAAAGACGCTAAATATGACAAAAAGAATAGGTTCGTTTCAATGTTTCTTCTTTTTTTTTTTTTTTTTTTTTTATTTTTGGAAGTTATTGTCTGCACGTCTTTGTTGTTGTCAAATTTCCTACTTTGCAAGGCAGATTTGTCGAACAAGATTCTTTCGCGAATAAAGTGTGTTATACGTTCAACCAACGTAATACTAATGGGTTTATCGAGCAACCAGGGAAATAAACCGTGCAACTATCTTCCGTGTAGAAAGTGCTACTTATCGTGTTATTACTACTCAAGTTCTTTCTCCGATTCCACTACCGTTCGCCCCGTAACTAGTAATACATTTTTGCCGGAAAGTATTACGTCAATTAGGCCGACAGGTCTGTTAACATCCTTCCTTTCATTCTCTCTTTCTCCTGAAATTACGTACTTAAGTTCCTTACGAATTCATAGAATTCAACTGCCGAAAGCTAAGAGAAATAAACTTGCGATTCCATCCAAAAGCTACAAAAGAAGTATAAACAGTTTAGAAGATGAAAAGTTTTGAAGTTTCCTGTGCGTATTCTGTATGCCATCATGCCGCGTTATTCACTATCGTTTCATCCTATTGATCAGATTCAATAACTATGAATTATCATTATATATATAGACTACGAATGTAGACTACGTCTACAGATGAGCTCTTTTACAAATTCAATGTCGCCAATTTGTTTGATGCCCTTGGCCTCTAGAATTTCTGCCCTCTAAATGCAAGGTCGACTTACAATTGCTGGTATTTAAAATTCTTGCGACATCGGTTCGATGAAGTACATCGAGAAAAACGATCGATGTGCCGCGGGACGTGATTAAAATTTGTTGCGTACTGAATGAATTATCATGCGAATAAGAAGTGTTCGAGATGTTGCTAAGAAACAAACTGATTTTACGAATATCTGAACCTGATATCTATAGAGCAAAAGTTGGAATATATCGAAAAAGTTTTCAATTTTGTAAAACTTAGCTACTAGAATGTAAATCGTACTGAAATATTCTGTTAATTTTAAATTTGGGCACCGTGACGATACAATTCGTACAATTTGCTTTAGAGATTTTTATTTCCAAGTATAAACCTATTAATTTCACAAAAATACGATTCAAATTTTAGATAGAACGACGCGTTGTCCAATCGTGAAAATTTTCAGCATTTTATCGTAAAGGAATAAATTATTGAATCAAAACAAACAAAAAAACTTATTCTTTAATTTACAAAATAGAAAAATATATGACATACCCGATTTGTAGTCGCGCAGGTGAACACTTGGAGGAGACTGTCTCCTCTTGACGGTCGACTGCTCTTTTATAATTTCCAGTTACACCTTTCTTCTACCTCCGCCTTGGAACTCTTGCGGTAACTTTTGCCGCCGAACTCGAGAGATAGAAACCCTTTCAGGAAAGTATTGCACCTTTATTTACACTCTTATTAATTGAATTTGATTAAGAATTCTGCCTGACGGAGAACGCGTATAAGCTATTCTGTGAATTTGCGATGAAGAGCGAACACCGAATGCGATGGTTTAAAAATTGCTCTTCTTTTATAGATAGGTCGCATAATCGTTCACTGAAATGATGCACGGTGGTCGTTAATTTCGTAACGACTCTTTCTTTTTCTACAACCAACCATAATTTTACAAAACATTCAAAAAATTGTGCTTTTGTCCAGAAATGAAAGTACCCGTGTTCTTTGTAACAATTCGCGCGATAAAATCTGTTGGCAATTCGTTTACGATGATTCTCCAATAAAACTAGAGGACGCATAAATCAGAGGTAAATTTATATAATTGTGAAACGACCATTTCGAGATTCGCTACATTTTTGGTCCGATTTAACGATAAGGAGAAAAAGGATGCACGAGAAATTATTACGAATGCGATGCTGGTATAAAATATACCTGTTGTGCGACATACTAGCAATTGCTTTTAAATTCAATCAAGCAGTTGTTTATTTCATACCGATGAGCTACGCGCGATAGTATCAATGTATAATGTTCAAAATCAAAATTCTGCAAGCGCATAATCACATCCTATTTTCTAATCACCACTATATTCCACGCAACTATTTCTATCTTACATCATCGATCTACGTAACAAGCAATTAAGGAAATTTCTTTTCTACTGGTCTCGGACTCGAATAAGTTTTGCGATAACATATCGGAGCTCGTTATTAAAAAATAATAACAGATTTTGCTTATATTAAATGGGGTAATACGTACATATAATTATAATTCAAATGAGATGATATCACATATTCGAAAAAGATATAGTATCGTGTATCGACATAATAATTATTACTAACGATTACATTCAAACTTGAAACAATATTTCAAATGTCAGATCTTTGCTAATTTTAAGTAAATACACTTTAATCTCTCAATGACAGCAGAGAAATAAAATTATAAATGAAAAATGGGGAAGAAAAAGCATTAATGTGACTTTGTAGCGAGGTAAAGTGTTATGGTTTTGCATAACGGTAGTGATCATACTGACATAAGTGTACGTAACAGTTGTTTCAATACTGTTTTCGTACCAGGCTTTGACACGCAATAGTTGGAGTACTTACCATCTGAAAGTGAAATGTAACTGCATTCATAGAAGTATTCTGACATAGACGAGATGTAACGTAGACATGTCTTATGAGACATCGTGTCACATGAACTAAGAAACACCTGGAACTTTGTTATGCTTTCCAAAATTTAAAATGATAAATTTAATAATACGATTTAATTTCTAATAAGCGATAAATGTAAATACGTTGTCAAATGCTCAAGAGCAGTTATATCATGTCTGTAGAATGCAATATCTGCTACTGAAAAGAATTTGTATCTTTATATGATTATATCTTGATAAGAGTAATTAGTTCTATTTTAACAATTGCGGAGCCAACGGCGGATCTTTTTAAATCCAAGCATACATAGAGCGGGTCTTGTGACTCACAACAGGTGTACTATCACTACACACTGTTCCAGTACGTATGATAGTAGCAAAAAGTGAAAAGAACAGGCGTTTACAAAATTTCTGACAATGTCAAGCGAGTTCTGCGAGAAAATATATAAGCGAGTACCTAGATCTAAAAAGACCCTCTAATGGTCAGACTGTTAAAGACGCGCTAAGCATGTATTAATGATTCACGTTAAGATGAAAAACTATCAATACTGTTAGATTTACTCGTTTATTAAATAATTATTAAACAATAGTCTGTAGTTAAAGTAGAAGTACAAAATTTTCTTTGTCATTTAAAGTAGATTGTACTTACACGGGGTTTCATTCAAGAAGTGAGTACGCCTTAATAACGTGCGTGTTAACAAATATAAGTTAATAAGTAAACAAGTCCCATGCCTACAAGCTACTTTAAATTTTACAATAATTTTTCCTAAATGTTAATATGAATCGTCATGTTTAATATTATGATTCATATGATATTCATTAATAAACGATATAGAATGACGCGGTAAAGGTCGTTAACAGGACTGAAACTAGCGTATAAAATTCTCACCTAAAGATTCATTGTAGAATGGTTGAGGTTTCTACACGTGTTTAAAGATTAAACAGAATCAGAAACAGTATTCTCGTTGGTAATATTTTGAATACCGAAACTTTCGTAATGGAGGGTGCTTAATTCTCTAAAATTTCTCGCATTAGAAAAACAAAGGAACATATATTTAATAAATAAGTAACTAAATCAAATTTTGGCTTTACCAACAATCTGTACCTTGGAATAAGCTCTTTTGCAGCCATTACCAAAAAGTAGTAAGCTTTGTTCAATTTCGTTTATTTGATCTAATGTAAGAATTAAATTACTAGCTGCTGCTGCCTCTGTTATGCAAATTTGTAATGTTTCTTTATTTAATGGTTGAAAAGGAACAATTAAATAAACAATTTCTTTATTGGCCAGTGCTTCATGAATTGTATTTGCACTTTGAATTAAATCTACCTTTCTCTCTAAATTAGTGTTTACTTCCTCTGCATTAAAAATTCCTATTACGGTAATGCATTTATCTTTTTTTTTAGTTAATTCATTTATTACATTAGAGAAGGTATCCAAATCTTTCATTTTTAAATTTTCCATAATAATTAACTGATATGAATCAACTGAATTTAACGTGTTTATATCTGTAACATGGTCTATATACATATCATAGATCAAAATGTCTTTCTGCAAAGAAAAATGTTGCGCTATAATTTGTGCAGTATAAGATTTTCCAACGCCTGTTCCACCTATTAGACATAAAACTTTTAAATAGAAAGTATCTTCACTTAAATACTTAATAATGTGTGAAACTGCATTTTCTTGTCCATGTATCTTTTTCTGTAATTCTTGACTTGCATTTAAGAATAATGTTGTGCGGTTACAAACTCTAGCTATATCACAGCTGCAAAACATTGCAATTATTACTGCAACTATTGGTAATATAAACAAACTTAAGCAACTACAATAACACATATTCCGTTTCTTTTTTGGTAAAGTTTTGCTCTTTATTACCAGTGGTCTAAATTTGTTTTTTATATTTTGATATGTTTTACTGTTTATACTTTTTGTAGCATCTTTTATCTTTGCTTCATTATTTGCTTCCTCGTAATTTCTAAATTGCGCAGAAGAAGAATGATCAATTTCATTTTTTGTATCTGTATGTGTTATAGAGCAATTTGATGAAAAGTTTGATTCGTTTGTAGCATTTGTATTTTCAACTTCATTGGATAATATTTCATTTGATATTTTGTTTGATATAAATTTTGGTGCTTGTAAAATATGACTACTTTTACAGGATTGTCTCTTAAAAGAATTAAATGTTGTTAAGTCTGCTGCTGTCCGATACTGATTACAAGTTGTATTATCATCTTCTATCAACTTTTCTATTTGTCTGCAATTAAAAAAAAAAGGATGAATCATTCTTGTCACTTTATCATCGAATATAGACACTACAAATTTCTACCTTGTGTTTGCATGTTCATCGAAAATTTTTTCATAACTACTTTGTCTAATCAAGTCAGTTTGAGTTTTCGACTGGTAGATTTGTGTTACGCAAATTTCATGAGATGATGGCGTTTCAGAATAATTAAGAACTTTGGTTAATTTCCAATCCTTATTACAATCTAATAATTTTAATGCTGCGAAATGTTTTTCCATTCCAATTTTCAGAAATCACTGGGCGTCTTATCTGAATTCAAATGACGTCAGATATATATAGCATTCAGCAACGAAACGAAACATAACCTCAACAACACTTTGTTTCTTTTTTTAATTTTTGTATTAATAGTTTTATGAAATTTTAATTTCGGAGCATGTATTTCAAAATATCTTTTATAATAACGTTACCTTCAAACTTATAATCTAATAAAAACTTTAAAATACTTATATCTAATTTTAATTTATAGTATGTATGCAATCAAAATCACTGTTACAATTTCAAATGTCGCTTAAAATGAAAGAGAAAAAGTAATTAATATTCATACAATGTCTTTTCGTTTTAACTATCTATTACGTTAATTACTAACTGTTATTATAAAAACTAGTCATTTGAAAACTATAATTTTCGATAAAATTGTATTTACTGCACATTGAGTTACCAAAAACTAGAACAATTTGGTTTAATATAAATGATGTAAATAATACATGTATTTATGCATATGTCTATTATATTTATTACAATAATAGAACAATAATAACTACGCATAAAAATATTTTGAAAAATTGCGCGTAGTCCAATTCATCCGTTCCGTCTAACCAAGATCACATTCCTACTGTCCAAGCTCAGTTTCTGCTCGTGTATCGATGAGCAGAGATTGTGTGTTTTAGATATGATTACATTTTGTATTTTCGTGATGTGACATTTCTCTAGTGAAAAATAGTAAAAATGCAATCGATACAATTAGTGATACGATGTCTTTGGACTATGTCAATATTCTTATTAGCAGCGGGTAGAATTCACAAACTTGAAATACGGGTTAGTTCAAAGAATCTTGACTACTAACGCGTGTATATTTACCGATTATTTTACTAGAATTCTTTCGTTACGTCAATCACAATCTAATCAATTATCGAAGTTAAGCGTGTAATATATACATTAAACATAATAATTATTACTCTAAGAAAAAGCATTAAATGAATTACATAAATGAATAGTATATTGTAATACCGTATCGACAATTATGTACAAAGTTATTCTTATGTAAACGATTGCAAATATAATAAAGAGTACGAAGCTTTCTCGTTAAAAGTTTGCTAACAAAAATTACGGTATATAATTAATAGGTTTACTGTATAAATTATTGTCTTTGCAGAGAATTTTGTTCCTCGTCGTTTAGTTATAGGTTACGGAACTTCCGTACACTGTGCTTATGGATGTTGTATGTTACAGAAAGATGTAAGGCGATATATTGCTCTTAGTACCTTCGGTTTCTACAAAAAAGGCACTCTCGATGTAAACCTGATTAATTTCAAGGCTGAGCCTTTTGACGAAAATTCCGTGGTGAGTAATAGTAACATGAATGTGTTCACATAAGGTTACGCGTCGTCCATTCACAGACACCTGTTTCTATTTTTCGTCATTCATCTTGCTAAGTAACCTTTAGAAAAATATGTGCTCCAAATCATTTTCGAACACTTATCGCCAAGATGTATTATCATATCGAAATCAGCATTTTGACGAATACGTACTTGACGATGTTCCAGTATCTTATTACAATTTTTGGAATTCCATAGAAATTTTTTTTTTTGTAAAAAAAAAAAAATATTTTTAAAACAACGCTAACGTGTTCATACGCCGTTAACGTATAAAAATTGACGGTTTCAATGAAATAGTTAATATTAAATTGTTACGTTATAAAATAGTCGAACAACGGTT
>NW_016908738.1:395239-406554 GCF_001483705.2 Eufriesea mexicana | reverse complement strand
TCAGCATGCTTTTTTATGATCAAAAGTAAAGCTTTCTTTGTGTATTTTTGTAATTCCTGTATTCTTTACGGTTCAGTTTGGATTCAGTTTGGATCGAACCCTAAACAGTGCGATGAATCCATATTTAGATAGTCACCAGGAGAGATGCGTACTTCAAAACATTTCGAGCGTCGAATCCGATATCGAACAAAGAGATGACAGTGCAGTCATATATTTTACAATGGACTTAAAGAACAATAAGTAAGTATCGTTAAATACAATGTACATGATATTTTACCATGCTTGTTTTGAAAATTTACTATGATAAATGAACATGGACAAACTTGTTTCAGGTTGAAGGTAAATTGTAGTCGAAATGTACACACGGCATATATTTACAACGATTCCCGTAAAGTAGTCAAACTTCGGAAAAAGAGAGATTCTCTTCCATCAACGTTCAGCGATACCGTTCTTTTTGCACGAAGAAAACGTTATAATTCGCGCAGTAAGTAATACTTCGTACAACAAACTTTTTTCGTTATTTAAATTTTTTTGCCAGTAACTGTAAATCGCTGTATTCATTAACGAATATCATGTCACACAAATTCTTGAAGAAAATTTATTTCAGTACCGACCAAAACGCTTAGTTAAATTTAACCATGTCATAAATATATTTATGCCTTTAGAACTATTCCTTACATTAAACAAATCTCTTTCTTTTACTTTAAAAAAATAAAAGATAATAATAAAATTACATGGATATCTTTATAAAGTGCTAATTTTTCATTTTCTCCGCTAAAACGAAGGAACAAATTGCTTTAAGAGATGAATAGTTTTCATAGAGGAACAAGGATTTGATTCGTCGGTCGTGTGATACATTCATAAGTTTGGCAGGTATCCAAACGTAGGTAGTAGTCAAGGGAAAGATCGCGCTGAATGGGTAAAGTGTTACTTTGTAATACATTGAAATTTTCCTAGTTTTCATATCGTACGTCACTAATTTGCGTTTCGTTTCTTTTGTCGGATAATTATAAATTACATAGTTTTATAGAGATTTCGGTTTTACAACCTCGGCTATTCTATTCTTTGTCATTCACTTTGAAATGTCGAGTAATTTCTAAGAGATTGAAATTACATTCGATGGATTATAGAAACGATTCACTATTGCTTTTATCTGATCTTGAGCAATTTACAAATGTTTATCAGCATTAGCACAGATAGCGTAGCGGAAATAGACACCTTTACATCCGTAAGTTATTTTTAACATGGAATGTTACTAACATTAGAATTTTGGTTCAATCGTAACGCAGTTTAACAGGTGGAAAGTAAGAAGTTGGCACGAATTACATTGATCTCTACTTCGGAATATATTCGTTAACATTTCCTTTCCAAAGCGATTTGTTTCCTACACATTCATGTGTGTTCTCTAACTTCATTTATACGATAATTGTTCTTGGACATAACAATTGGAAGAATTGAACATTACAGATACGGTCTTTAATGATCAGCGAGTTTGAAAGTTATCAGAGTGATAGCATATATTTGAATTGAGCGTAATTTGCCACTAAGATAACGCTATAAATCATCAGACGTTCGTTCAATTGTATTTATTTGCTACATTGGACTTGTATTTATTTCATCTAATGTATGTATATAATTGACTCTTTGATGACGATAGAGAAATGAGTCATAGTATTACGTTAGCATGACGCTGATTCCGACTTTAATAGTCGACTTATATGATGTTTGTAAGGGCATAGCGATACGCATTCTATTTTTCACAATAATTATCAAGCTTGGAATTATGATTTTAATATGCAGTCTTGTTCAACGAGACTTTCTTTAATACGAAATGTTGCAAAAATATGTTGAAAACCTAGCTGTAAGCATTTCATATGGTAGTGAAACTAAAAACGACTGTGATCGATATCTTATGGAATGTAGACTTGAAGCGACATCGGTGATCGAACACCAGTGAGATGAGAGTCGCTATAATTAACGTGACTCGTCCTCAATCTTATAAATAACACGAAACTCAAGTATTTTTGAGGGTTTGGTTAGGTAACTGTCTTCTACAGTAGTACATTTTATGCCAATGATATTTTAACCGGATTATATCGAACTTACAGCCAAAACTCTATTCAATGAAACCGTTTTAATGGATTTCAAAACAAAATAATAATAATTTCTTCTAGTACTTTGCGAAATCATTTATCGTTAACTCAATAATAATGTAATCTCAACAGATGTCGAAAGATTCATTATCGAGGATGAATTTGAATCCAGATCGGAAGGTAATGCCTGTTCTCGCGTCGAGTTACGGATGACCGTACAGACTATAAAAGGAAAAAGATATTACAATACGAGTTTCGCTATGTATGTCGCCAGCGAGGAAGAGGAAGGGCTCTATAATCTTTACTTCCATAACTGTCCGAATTACAAATATGACTCTCGGGTTGCATTAGATTTTACGGTAAGACCTTGCCTTTTTCTCTAAAAGCTTGAATAAAAATTGAATAAAGACAATTATATTATGATCTAACGAGATATAATTTATAGATACAAATATCGGAAATAAACAATGGAAATTTCCTCAGTGCAGGTGAAATGCCACTACCAACTCTCTATTTTATGATGGCACTTTTATTCTTTTTATCAGGTTGTTTCTGGTTATTCATTCTTAAGAAGAGCAAGTAAGAGTTTCGATTAAATTCGAGCAACATAGTTTCATTGTTACAACGAGATCCTCTTCTTCTTTGCAAATATATATATTTTTTGTTTAGGCACCCCGTTTTTAAGATTCATTACTTAATGGCGGTCTTGGTATATCTAAAATCGATGTCGTTACTCTTTCATGGGATTAATTACCATTTTATTCAAACAAAAGGAGAACACGTTGCTGCTTGGGCAATCCTATATTACATTACCCATTTACTGAAAGGAGCTGTGCTCTTTATCACGATTGTATTAATTGGTACAGGCTGGACATTTATTAAACATATTTTAGCAGATAAGGATAAAAAGCTCTTTATGATTGCGATACCGTTACAGGTTAGCATAAAAATATATCTATAGATAGTGGGGAAGAATAGATATCTTACAAAATATTTCCATTTTTTAGGTATTGGCAAACGTGGCAGAAATAATAATGGAAGAAAGCGAGGAAGGAGATATCGAACATAAAACGTGGCGAGACGTTTTTCTTTTCGTGGATTTGCTTTGTTGCGGTGCTATTATATTTCCAGTAGTTTGGAGTATCAAGCACGTAGAGGAAGCTGCGCATACAGATGGCAAGGCAGCAGTAAACTTACGCAAGCTCAAGCTCTTTAAGCATTTTTATATTATGATAGTTTCTTATATTTACTTCACAAGAATCATCGTGTACTTACTTAAGGTATAATTTTAATTACGTTACGGTGTTTTCCATTTCTTATTTTGTCTTATCGCACTTTTTGGAAATAATTTTAATCTCGATGTTTTATTTTATAGATTACAGTACCTTTTCAATACGAATGGTTAGATGAAATATTCCGAGAAATGTTCACATACGTCTTTTTTGTCCTTACTGGGTATAAGTTCCGAGCAGCATCCACGAATCCATATTTTACGTCAACTAATGACGAAGCAATTCCCGCTGATGATGACGACGAAACGGATGTCGTGTGAGTATCCATTTTATTTTGTATTTCCTCTTTTAATTCTAGAAACCTTATTACTTCATTTTCATACATTATTTTCAATCATTTTAATATTTTTTATCTCTTTAATTTTCTATATTTTGGCCAGTTCTAATCTGACAACCTCAGTATTTTTTCCAGTGTTTCCGGTGGTAGTGGTATTACCGAGGGTCTTAGTAAAGTTAGCAAGGTTTCAAAAGTTTTAAGGCCCACAATTTCGGATATTCCAGCCACTCAAGAGGAGAGAGAGTGTTTATTTAATAAGACAGAACCTTCTCACGAGTACGACTGAATAACATTAAAGTTGATCGTAATGAATAATTTCATCATGACCGAAAGTAAAAGACCCGTTTTCTGTCTTGTGATATTTCTAAACAGTACCAGCAGCTAGAATTTAGCGCGAACAATGTTTAAAAACAATCTAAAGAAGACGGAAATACGTAGTTAAAAATAGCATCAACTTCGTTATTTGGATTTGTTTTGTATATTTTTTGTATAGCAGTAAAGCTGATATTTTATTTAACAAATGATCACGTATTGTGTTGCTTTTTATTTTAAACTTGCAGTACCTATATGGAACTGATTTTTATTCGGAACTCAATTCAATTTTATGTGGAAATCGTTTCGTTCCAGATTTAAGCATGATATTTTTTCCATTTATCTATTTCTTTACACGTTCTAATCATGTCATCTCAGACTTTGTTACGCGAATACATTATCTACTTCCCAAAATGTAACCATCGGACTTAAAAATTTGATGTAATTTATAATTATCGGTAGAGAATAATTATAGATATTGGGCAAAGTTAATCTAGGCGATTTTAAAAGTTTAATGTTTTGGATACGCGATATAATATAATTATATATTTAGGATTATCCTTGAATGTGAGCTCAATGAGAGTAAATTTGAGATTTGATATGCATCTTGCTGTAGCTAATTTTCCTTAGGCATTTAGTAAAACGAAGAAACATTTCCATTTGTGTTTCCCATGACAAACTTAGTTTTCTTTGAAGGAAGGACTCGCGCTGCGGCGCTTTAGCAATCTTGTGATAATGAGTTCACCAGATTTGGTGAGTCATGACCCATTTTTGTAAAGCACTTGATAACCTTTTATTGTGTCAAGAGAAATGTAATATGTTTTAAAATGTTTAATGTGTCCCATTACGAAATACTATGATTACTATTACTATTATCTGTACTGTATACGCGTTATAGTAATTATTGTTATGTCTGTTACTATTAGTACTTTATTGTATGTAATAAATAGGACACGCAAAAAATGAAGTTGAAAAAATAAAATGGATATTTTTATGAAATTTTTCGTTTCCCTTGATACGACATTTGTTCCTATTATAATTTAATAAACGAATCAATTATATTTTTCCGATTAAGCAGTGAAAAATTGTTGTTCAAAACTATTATTTAAATCAACTTTTCATGCAATGGATTATTTACGTGTCACTTATGGTTGTTAGATTATATAGATGTTTAAACTTGACTATGTACTACACAATTACATCATATGATTGATCTCAGGTGTATTTATACGGAGTAATTACGACTTTAAATATTCTATGTTTCTCTCTTCCACAAGACAAATAAATACATGATTCCATTTACAAAAATAATCCTCAACAATCGTACCACGAAATAAAAGATTAATTAGCACAAAAAACACGATAATATAAATACAATAGATTCATTCCTATCTTTTCCTTTGTATTTTTAATGAAATATTAAAAGGAAAGGTGTGTTGCAATTTCTCTGTTAAATAAAAGAGTTAAGAAGTGAGATATCGTTTATTAACTATAAATAATTTGATACTCCGCGTGTAATATGTTCTCAACAACCCGATTATCCAGATGGTGTTCGCGATGAGTGTAATATCTTAAGGATATAATTAAGCCGTGGGCAGCAGCACATGGACCATGACGCATAATACAATATCGAGTATTCACACGTGCATGGGTGCGTGCGATACATAGAGTAGACACTGCGGTTGACATTTAGCTCTTAATTATAACAAGAGATGCCAGTTACTCCTACGATGTCAACCTTAAATTAAATGGTGAATTAATTAACGCTACCTAGCGAACAACGTGAACGAGTTACGGTGGAGCATTTTTCGCGGTAAAATTAAACTCTGTAATAAGGTTTCTTTACAAATTTTTGTAAATTATGCTTATTCTTGACAAACTTGATTTTTCTGTAAATTGCCGCGGGTCTTTCGCCGTTTACCAATCACATCTTTTCTCAGTGGTAAACTACGAAACTACACGATCAGCTTTAACCATGTTTTTGGTTTGGATTTGTTTACAGAAATAGTTCACGTTGTTACATCTAGATTACTCATGCTATAGGTTACACGATCCGCGGTAGCAATAGAAGCAACCACACGAAAAAGTATCTAATACTTGAAAATTATTTTCCCCAAAACGAATGATGGCAATCCGCTTAGAAGAAATATTAAATGGTAATAATTATAGATGGGGCACATCACGATCTCATAGAAACAAAGGTGAGTGACCAATTTTGATTGTAAGTTAAATATATATTTATGATGATTATAGGTTAATATTGGCAAAAGTATACGGAACACGTAGGTAGCGATCGCAAGTAAAAATGTTAATTTCCAATGAGGACTTTTTGAAGATAAGTATTTAAAAACTATATCATTCGGTATTTGCATCGACAGACTGGCATTAGATCGTAAGTTTGCGTGCTGCTAATAAATTCTTCGATATGAATGTTCCCGCGCTAAAAGCTGAAAAGGGCTTCGAACGATCTTTGGCAACGACGAATCTCGAAATGTATTTTAACGAAATTCTTCGTGTCGCTGATCATCCTTGATACATAATTGAACATTTGTGCATTTAGTATTTCACGAGAACGAAAAACCGTATCCACATTTAGTGTTACGTAACACTACTGCATTCGCATAGCATAATGTTGACCAAATGCCACCTCGACTCACCTTGATGCATAAAAGAATTTAAAAGCTTTTATGCAACAATTTCAGAATCGTGTTACATACTTTGATAGAATAAAATTTCTTCCCAATTGCCGCGTAATCGACAGTGTTAACTAGCTCGATGCTTGCTCAGATAAATACTTGACATTTGTATTCTATTAAACATATCCGTTTTGTCGTATAGCGTATCCTGGAGCATGCGTCGCGGCGTCCCGGCGTCCTGGCGTCCCGGCATCCAAGCGACGTGCCTACGAAACTCGTCGAGAAACTCTTCAGTCGGCGTTGCGACGCGCTTCAAACGCCTTTTCATTCGTGTTGGCTTTTCGTTCGTCCGACTGCAAATCAACACGAGATCGAAAGCTGGAAACCACTCTCGGAACGCGATTCTTCTTCTTCTTCTCACTGTGGCGTTGACATTCGTTTGTGACCACGCACTGTTAAAGCATGTGTGGAAATGTGTTTGCAACGGTACGTATGATGGTATCAAAAACTTGACGCATAATCAAACGAAATATGCCGTTCGAATCACTTGTTGCAATTTGTTGCCAATTGTTCTTTGGTTTTACGATGATTAGGTCGTTTTAAGTACCGTAAACTTTTAATGAAACGAGTGATTCAAAGCGAGTGATTTACGGTCCGATTACAGAAAGAATTCTCCTTTCTAAGAGAGAATTAAACACGCGGAAGGTTCATCACGCGATTAACGTGCAACGAGCAGCATTATTCCATTTTAACATATACATATACTTCAAATACCTTGTTATCCCTCTATCCGTCTTCGTTCAAGGAAGTGGATGTCAAACACGACGCAAACACCTGAGCTACCTTTCGATGAAAGGTGTTCGCTGAATTATGAATGCGGTAAAAGCGATAGTCAAGATTACGTTTTCTCCCAGCTCGCTTCTGAACTACATTTCAAATTTCGATACATTTTCACTTCGTTTCCTATCCATTTGGAAAATAAAAATCAATCTAACGCTTGTCGATTCGATTAGATTCGAAGAAATGTAATTTTTCTAATCACGATTATACGCGTATTTCGAAACAATTATCGCGATTGATCATTGGTCCTATGTAAATTTCGAAGAAATCAATGTATTAAAATCGATGCTTGTTTTTGCGTAATATGCAATGTATAATCGCGAATGATGCCATTAGCGATAATATTCGATCACGTTTGAAAAATAATCAGAATATTTTCTCTCGTGCAGCAATGCACGGACACAAGCGCAACGAGAATCGAATCGGCAGGATGGTGATGCCTTCCCGTTTCGACAATTCTAACGCGTACATATGCCTCTGCGTTTTTGTAACTGAACGATTCAAGGCACGATTCCGTTTTGACTCCCGTCCAATTCCTCGCGACCGTCCTCCGTGACTTTTCTGGATAAAAAAAAAGTTTGCCGATTCGGTTGGGCGAATTACAGTACCGGTTTCAGAATTTCGATCGTAATATCCGTACGTTATCGATGACGCTCCTCTATTTGGCGAAACGACGTAATCTCGTGGCGCCGTTATTACCGATGCGTTTCAACCCCATTTGAAATCCATTCACGAGCCGTGTATCCGAGAAAAAACAGTGCGGGTTCCCGACGAACTTAAATTAAAAATGTTGCGCGTGCGACGTGCAGCGAATAATCCAATCGAATCGGATCCGATCGAATCGAACTATCCGTTCGCCATCGGCGAACCCACCGTATCTCGGATACCTGCAGGTAGATTGCGGTAATATTTATGGTTACGCGAGGACAACGGCTACGAACTTGCCGAAATTCGATGCATCGACCAACTTGCGAACACGTTATCGAAAGAAATCCGATAAAAAAGGCCCCTTTCTGCGCCATATTTACGTATAGAGAACGATTTGTAGTCTAGATGGACTTTCCGCGATACTTTGCGTTTTCTCGAAATACACGAGAATTGTTTCCGATTCGTCGTATCATTGTTGGTTAAACGATCGGATCCGATTCAATGGAATAGACAAAGTTCTTAAAATTTCGAACGAACGATATCGCGTTTAGCATCGCGCATAACATATGTATGCGGTAACTCGGGTCTATAATTTGGCAAGACCTTCGCGAATAAACGTCAAAGATATCGACAATGATGGCAAATAACGAAGCTCCAGGGGAATCGTACTATTTCCAAGCGGTTAACTTCCTCGGGGGGTAAATTCTAAATAATAGCGCTTGAAACAGTTGCCTGGATCGGTAATCGTGTCAGATTTCAGTACGGCTCAGCTCGGCTCAGCACAGCTCAGCTCAGTTTCGGCTCAGCTCAGTTCAGCTCGGTTCAGTTCGGTTTGGAGTCGTTTTCTCGCGGAGATCTGGACAGAAAATGAGAATAGTCCAGGGAACTCTGTTAATTTTCCTGCAGCTAGTGCCTGGACGGAAATTTCGTCGCGATACAGTTGATACGGTCGGTCGAATGTCTACGTGCTAATTCCGAACGGTCGCGTTCAAAGATCAGATTCAGATCTTGAATGGCGGTAGGGAATACGTTTGCAAAATGTTATGGCGAACCCTTTTATCGTGACTTTTATTCGGAAAATTTTTGCTAGTTTCGAAAAAATGCCGGTTTATCGAGATGTTAGTAATTCGACTGGATAAAAAAGAGATAAAGTCGCCAACGCTTCCTTGTCCGGATAAGGAAATATAATCGGATAGCCAGATTAGAATAAATTTCTCAGCACGTACGTAAGTTATGCGTCTAGAAGCAAGAAATTGCTTTCTAAGATGATGTTATGCACGAGTTGTTTGTTTCAAAGCGAGAAGGCGGGTCCGAAATTGCGAAGATCGAGAACGTCGTACGCTTAATTTCGCTGATTAATTCGCTCTTTAATATTCTACTATCATTTTTCCGATATACGACGCCATTCTTAATCCTCCGCCTCCCAACCCTCCGTTTTATTTTATTTTCCTTTTCCCTCTGATTAATCTTTTTTCTCGCTGCATCTCAACGTCGCGTTTTAACCGGTAAATTCAAACGAGAGGCAAAGCCATTGACAGAAGGGGAGGGCCCGAGCTACAGCAAACCGCCACAAACTGGGAAGAAATCTCGAAGAATTAATCGGTCTTTGAGATTGAAACGCGTTAAGCGTCGTTAACAAAGGCTCGCGAAAGCGGAACTGGAAAGACTCGCTGGATATGGAAGTTCTCCCTTGGTAGTCGTGTTTCATTAGCTATGATCTTGAAAGTAATTCCCCGGTCTGCTTCTTCTCGTCGACACCCTCTTTTTGCGCCTTTAAAACGATCACGAAGGAAAAGATCACGAGGAAAGAAGAAAGCCGAACTTGATATCCAAACTCTTTAAAGTCCCGTGGTCGTTGTCCGAGAGAAGTCCATATGAAATCGTTCTTCGATAGATCGAAATATTCCCACTTTTTTTTTTTCGTAAATTAACGTATTTACCTCGGCTTCAACTATGCCGAAACACCGACTTCTTCTCAATTTTGCGAGTTTCGGTAAATTCTAGCAAACCTTCTCAATCTTCGTTTCAAACTTGCCACAGACTCCTATCCTCTGTCATTTTTCTGAGTTTTCAAAAATTTCTTATTAAGCTCGGCTGTTCTTCCGACGCAGAAATGCAGCGCGATACCACTGCCGAGATTACGATTACAAATTTGCTCTCGTTTCGACGAAAGCTGGAGAAAAGGATAAGGCGACTCCGTCAACGTTTACAAACATGTCTGAGAGAGTTGAGCGAATCGCGAACGTCGCCAGAGGCATAGCGTCGTCGAAGGGAATCGTTTCCATTTTTAAAGGAGCAACGTTCCTTTCGATTTCCAAACTCGAGAAATCCCTTCGACGTTGCTCGTGATTCTATCGAACGAGCCGAGATCGAAGCAATTTAAAGAGCGATAAAAAACTAGGAAAGCATCCCTGGATCCCGATAGTTGCCGTGACACGAGCACAGCAAACCGTGTCCCAACGTATCCTGGAGAAAAAAAATTACTGCTCGATCGTGGAAGAAATTTTCTCCGATACCCCGAATCGCGCGCTCGAGGATCAACGAGGAGAGATTCGATCTTGCGTCTTCGAAATATCTTTCCATTTTTTCCAATCGATTTTTGCCAGTCGATTTTTCAAATATTCGCTTCCTCAGTCTCGTCTGCCTCGTTTCCTTCGCGCTTTTCGCGAAAGGATCAAGACGATAGTGCACTTTTCGTACACGAAGGAATTCGACTATCTCGCGTCATGTTCCCTGTCATTCTAGAGAACAACTGAGGACGGAGAAAGAAGTAGTATCGTAGATCCCGAGGTGAATAATCCCGCAAACTCTTCTTCATCTTCGTCGTCGAAGAATCTCGCGACAAATTGCGTCTACTCGAGCGTCTCATTGGCCAGAAAGTTGTTAAACTTAGCTAACGCGGCTCTAGTATCACGATGATTGCTACGTGCGTCTCGTTACTACGAACAAAAGTATCGAGTTAATTATACGTCGTCGGATGATTCGCGTTGGCTCGTGGAACGTAATCCACTTTGAAAAATACGTCGATACGATTAAAATCATTTCCGCGAAGGTGAACTGGAAAAAATGTCGCAGACGTACGAAAGCTACGCGGATCTCGGTTAGCAGATACGTATATTCGTTTCGACAAATTCTCGAAAGGGATAGGAATGTATAATACAGGATCGGTATTAAGTCGCAGCTGTTGGCTGGATGCAGAAGCAAGATTTGTAGGGAA
>NW_016908738.1:354849-395220 GCF_001483705.2 Eufriesea mexicana | reverse complement strand
TGGCTGGATGCAGAAGCCTGCTTTGCAGGGAAAAGTCGCGAGAATTCGTTACAGTTTCGGTATAGGCACGGGTCGCGCATATGGCTACAGAAGCTGCGAACTTTCTTCTACAACTTTGCACCGTATGTCAATTTTTTCCCGCACGGTTTCATATCGATCAAGATTCTCGACTCGATTAAACCTAACGAAACGACATAGATTTTACTTTTCGCTCGCGATTCTGTAAACCCTTACAGACAACCTCCTACGTACTTGTCCAAATAGTCGAACGTTCGCGATCGCGCAGTTGATCGTATACAGTCGTACACGAGGATGACCAATGACGGTCGGTTTTATGGTAAAGCTATTCTACTTTATCGAACAGCGACTATTACATTGCTTCGTGCTTTACTCCGCGAATAGCCTTATTCCGCTGCGGCATGTAATACCGCCATTGTTACTCTACTACGAGTCTTTTCCCCGATACTCTTTTCTCGGTTAACGATCGTGCGAAATCATCTGGAATGAAGCAACCAGAATCGAATACGTGCATCGTTCCCAAAATTTCGGATTTACGTGACAGGATCGTATCGACAATGAAGATCGCGTCGTGCATTTAGCTTCGCGGAAGGTTCCGGTAATTTTACCTCACCGGGTATATACGAATTAGTAAAATTTTCCACCACGGACGAAATTAATCCAACTTGGAGCATATAGCATTGATAGAGACTCGAAAGTAATATAAAACAGCGGGTGTTTGCGGCGAGGTAAAAAAGACCAAGTCCTCCTATGCGAGAATTTTCATGAAATCCGCGAAAGATGTAAAGTTACGCCTCCCTCGCTGCTTTTCATATTTTATCCCTTTAACTCTTCCAACCGCGATACTTTCCGCGCGCTGCTTCTTCAGAATCGTTCCTCGCGTAAAATCTTCGTTGCGGGAGAAATTCGTCGATTCGCTCGTAAACGCTCGTGAAATATTTTCTCGCTCGAGTAACCGAAGATTCAAAGTAGGTATAAAAATACGAACACGTGGAAACTTGGATTCGACGTAATATAGAGAAACGTTGGCGAGCGAGAAAGAAGTAGAGAGGTATGCTAACTAATAACGGAATGATGGAAAGGGTAACTTCCGGTTCTCCTAGGATACTTGGCCGATCGGTCATTCGCGTACCGAGGGCTACTTATACCGAAGCGCTATTTAATCACGGGCAAGAGGTTTCCCCGGAACGAATAGCGGATCGAAAGGATGGCCAACGTTGCCTCCTTCTAAACTGCTTCACCGTTTCGCCTTCAACTTGCCACGCACACTCCACGCTCCACCGAGATACGTATCCGTCGTGGTTTTTCTTACGAGAAACTTTGTTATTAAGGCGAAACGCGAATTATATCCGTTTCCATCTGGCGTTGCCGCTTTTTCCCGTTCCCTTTGCCAGTTGCCTCGCTACCACTGCTATTCGCGATCATCTTTTTGCCACCGCGCGAAAGCGCCGTGAGATCTTTTGCAAAAGTGGAATAGGCATTTCGTACTTTCGTCGCGAAATTACCGCGTTGAATCTCCACTCCACGCGCTGCACGCTATTAAACGAGAATGCTTTTGCTTGCAGGTGAATACGAGGGTATTCGTTGGCGGATAGAAAATGGCGGCATATAAGTTATCCGGAAGAGCACGTTCGGATTCTTCGGTGAAATAGAGAAGAAATCGTGATCGCTCGTCAAAAGGTGGAACCGTCGAGGAAGAACTATAAACTCGCGTCTGGATTTTTCGAGAATGTCCGAGCAACGATAATGAATCTCGACTCACCGTTGCACCTGTTGCATCGCCAGCTATTTTACTCGTAATCCATCCGCGACAGTTCGCTCCGAGTTCCTTGATCACTGGGTCGAGAGAAATACCCGATGACACTGAAGCTGCAAACTAGCTGACTATAAAGCGTGGAACACGCGAAACTCGACGTTCGGATTTACGGTATGTAAGATGAAATGAACGATTTTGTTCAAAGTTCAGACAGATGTAAATGCGAGAAACGGAGAGAAAAAGAGCGCGTGCCAGAGAGGGGGAGATACAAGATGATCGACGCGAACGAAACGGAGACACGAATATGCCTTCTGCCGGAAGAGCTCGAAGTGTTGGAGGATCCTCGAACGCCGTCTTTGAGACGAATCAGCTACGGCATCATCCTGCCTACCATCTGTTGCTTGGGAATCGTCGGGAATATCTTAAACTTGGTAGTCCTTACCAGACGCAACATGCGGGGAACCGCTTATATCTATATGAGAGGTAAGTCGTGGCGCATCGCGCGGCAAAGGCGGCGCGCCATTTTCGCCAACGTTCCCAGAAATGTATCATAATTCGCAAAGGAAACGCGATCCACGACGTCGGTCGTGAGTTTCGCCAGATGTAATACCTCGGGATAAAGTTATTCCATGTTTACGTAATATTGGAAAGAAAAATACGATCGCGTTAATCCCGGAACGGCGAGATTCGATTAGAAACGGAAAGGAAGTTAAATTACAGGAGCATTTTATTTAAATCAATGTCGCGATAGAAAATGGCACATTCGTTGCTCCTACGCCATTCAGCGTGTGGAAACGGGCGAAGAATTCGCGGATACCGAACATTATCGTTATCATCCGATTTGACATCGGGCATATCCCGGATTACGTCCACTACTGCCTGCCTGCGTTTTCCCGTAAGGAAAGATAAAGAGAAACGTATTTCGAAAATCGACGAAATTAATACAACGTGCGTAGTTCGGGACGTTTATTCGTTAGGATAAAGGATACGAGAGCTTTGCCAAATGGAACGCGGGCTTTACCATTTTGACACTGGGCCAAAATAACAGCAACACGGGTAATCCTCGAATAACTCGTAAACTAAATTCACGGCTAAACTTTCATTCCGCGATTCGTGCACTTACCGCTAGCTTATCAGTTGGGTACCGTTTTCGTCGCTGTGCTTCTGGCTAAAACTCATTCGCGTCTTAATCGGTATTAACGCGGGAGTAAGATGGGAAGACACCCGTTTCGTTGTCGAGTCCTTCATCGTTGTCTCTCCAATTCCCCGAAAAGACTAGAATCGAATATTCGGTGCTTTCCGCCAAGTATCCTCCGAGTCCACGTTCGTTTCCGGTCTGTCGAGGTCGGTACATTAGGAGGAAATTACAGGCCAATTCGATTTCGGAATTTTCCTCCCTTCTGCCACTTTGTTCTTTCGACCATGTCCGAAAGAATTCATAAGCCACCGCGGGATACTTTCCGATTCATAGGTTTCCTCGTGCCTTTTAATGCCCGAAATAAGTAGGAAAGCGACGTACGTTCGTATTCGCGAGATACACGCGTACCGATAATTACCATAGAGCCGATTACTTTATCATACAAAGACTCACCGAACTAAGTTTGCCCTTTAACTCTTAGACGTTGACGGATCATTAATTTGCGTCGTGTTTACGCAAAGTCAAGCAAACGAGCATTCGCGACGAATCAATTACGTGCGTCTGTGAACGCGTGCCGACCTCGAATTCTTCCGATTCGCGACACTTGGAAAATTCGCACGGTAAACGAAATTTTCCAAAGTTCGATCGTCGAATTCGGTCGGATTCGGGGCCAATATCGCGACGAAAAACGTTTCTACTTGCCGCTGCGCATCGCGCGAAATTATCTCGCGCTTGTTCCCGAAAATTAGTAGTCTCGGAGAGTAGCGACAGTCGGAAATCAAGTAAATCGGCAAAAGAGAAGCAGCAATCAGACGCGACATCTATATCCGCGTCGATATCTACAGGAAGGGATTTTCCGCGCGGCTTCCGGATGCGAAAAGTTCCACGAAATTTCCGCTTTATTTGCCATATCCGAGCCAAAAAGAGGCAAAGGCTCGATTTCATCCGTATCCCACTGCTGTTCCGTTTCGAAAAAATTTCTGCTCCGTCGCTTCCCTCGGTTTTTCCCTTAGTTATACTATCGTCTGCGTCTTCGTTCGACTTCCGTTTATTTTATAAACGCTTCCCTACCTTGCAGGTTCGTGTAAAGAATCGCAGTTAACGAGCGATTACCTTTGCTTTTTCTCCCCCTTTTTCCACCCGTTTCGCTATTTATCATTTTCTCTTTGCTCGAATCCATTTTTCATATTATACTTCCCCTTTTCTCGCAACTTTCTTTCACCAGCCACTTTCCTTTTCTCCTCTCCCTTTGACCATTCCTCTGCTTTTCGGAGCTCAATGGCGGCTACTCGATCGATCCCGGTGTCATCGAGAAGTTAGCTTTAATCCATCTTCCCGTTAAGGCGACTAAATCACCCGCTAAGCTTCGTCAACTGATTTATCCGCGGAAAAAAAATGACACCGCGTCGGATATCGATTGGCAATCAACGCGAAGCTACCCCTCGAATCGTTCTTTCCTCGCGTACGACGCGACAACCTGCCGCAACGTTCACTCCACGTCCATGGCGAGGAAAAGTAAGAGGTTTCGTGGTCTGATACGACTTTGACAAAGTCGTACGATTATGATCGATATCGGGATCGAGCCGGTAACCACTTGTCACGAGACGCGGGTGAAAACACGCGTCGATCCGCAAAATCAAGCTGTCCTCGTAATCCATGCAATCATCCCCTGCTGTGTACACATGGAAGACGCGGTTGATCAAAGGCATTCAGCGATGGATAATTCGGCCGTGAATCGTACGCTTGGCGAGTAGACGATTCTTCTATTTAAGATTCGCGTAAAAAGCATGGATCACGAATCGAGAGGCAGAGGAGAAGAAGAGATCCAAAGCGATGCGTCGACGAGACGTGATTAAACGGTACGAATCGGTTAAAGGACAAAGAGGGGGAGGGGAGGAAGGGAGAGAGAGAGAGAGAGAGAGAGAGAGCATTCCAGGATGGCTGGCAGGTGAGAAGGATGAAGGAGAGGAAGAAGAGGGATGGTGGTTGGTCGCACGGGCTGGGAAGTCTATCGATATGCACGATGTAGAACACGCGGTGGGTGAGACCGAGGATCAGGATGAGGTCGAACTAAAAGGACGTGCCTTTGAGCGTGGAAATATTGCGAATCCTAGGGTATTGGGGCGGAAGAATTTGTGTGTAAGGAAATGTAATTTGAGACGTGCTTGGAAATGACGAAAGCTACGGTCCAACGTCACGTATACATATGTAAAACAGTCTCGTATACATAACCACACGGCATATTTGCGTGTACAAAGATACGTGCCGTAGCTTTGACGAATCATCCTTATCCATCCCGAATGTTCGCTTCGCAACGATTTACCTTGCTCCTAAGCAAATCGTCTCGTGTTTTGTTCTTTCTCCCTCGTCCTCTGTCTCTCGAGGAGATCGCGGGTGTTGTCGTCGGTGTTATCATAGACGAGCAGTCGATAAAACACCGACATTTCGAATAAGAAAAATCACGGATCGCCTATCGTTTCGCGGAATATCGACAACTCCTTTTTCAGACTCGTATTGCCGTTAATCGCGTTCGAGGTTCGTTTTCCACGGCTCGGTTTTGAAGAGGATAGCTAAATTGGTTCCTTTCCCATTTTACGCGAACACCTGTATTTCGAAACGATAGATCGAATTAAGGGTTGCGTGTCCGCGACAGAGAAAGAATTGTTCGCGCATGCAACTAGCCTCGAGAGTGTTTCAGTGGAAGAGAATCGAGATCGGAAACAGGGTCGGGTTTTATGCGAATTAGACCGACTCGCGAGGAACGTCGGTTACGCGTAATCGCGTAATTCTCCATTTCGATATCGGCTGTTTAGGCGATATAGCGAGGGACGATGATATCGAGGTTATGGAGCATGACGGAATAAAAGTCAAAGCCAAGCTGTTTAGCGTCCTTAGGACGTACGTGGTCTGGGTAAACATGACAGTTCGAGCAACTCGGATCGACCTGCGTGTTAACGAAAAGCGAAAAACCTTGGTAAAAGTTTGGTTGACACAGCTCGACGAAATTCGAGATACTTGCATTAACTAGAATCCCGGAAGTCTTCTAATCCGAGAGAAACGAAGCGTTGCTAAGCCCCTCGAACTGTACTTCCCGATTATCCCGCGATCTTTTCCCACCTGAAATCCCATTAGGTCCTTCCGGAAAATCGAGCACGCGCACACACGATTCCGACGAAAAGTCCCTGCTTCCACCGATAAACTTTCTCACCTGAAATCCCTTCTACGCTCGAACCACCGATTTTTCCCAACGATTCAGACGATTCCAGAAATAACCGTTAATAACTGCTACACGAAGGTTCTTTCCGAAATAGTTACCACGATTGAGCCTCTACCCGAATTTGCAAAGTTATTTGCGCGAATAACGTTTCTTCTAATATTTCGTATAATCGGCAAAAATATAGAAATGACAACGGGAAAGGTATCAAATATCGAATATACGAAAAGATAATTTTAAACTTAGCGACAATACGTGTCTCGTGTCGTGTACGGAGCAAGATGAGACGCATCTATTTAAACTCGTTCCACAAATACACGATGTCTTTGTGCCCGTCTTCTTTCCTGCACATTTCCTTGGATAAGTTACTAGCTCCTCCTCCTTTTAAAGCGGAAACACAATTTATAAAGATCCCGAACTAACCTTTAACATCTAGTCACCATTCTTCGTGATGTAGTTTTAGAAACGTTGAAAGTCGCAGTGGCTTTTCGCTGGACCCTTCTCTTCTTGCACAATTGCGTCCACGAAGTTTCATAAGATCGATAAAATTATCGACGTAAAAGCTGAAATACGATCGAAAGAGAAATCTTTGGAAAACGATGCCAATTACCAGGTTTCATCGCGCTAAGATGGCTACGTTTGGACACCATGGCCTTAAGCGCGCACAATAAACTCAGCCTTGGCATATATCTTATTATAAACTTGAAACTATGACGCTCGCACCTCTCGGATACGAAGTAATTAAGTAAATAATTAAATAACATATACCGCAACGAATAACTATTCCGTCCAATTGTTGGCGCATTAATTGTCACCGCGAAACTGTCAAAAAGTCGATTCGAGTTTGGAAGGTCAAGTAATTAGCATTCCTCGGGAGACCGAACTTCCCAACTATTTTAACGCTAAAATTAATCGTTCCGGAGAAAAGCGATTAAAAGGCTATCCAAGTTTTCGGAGTCTCGTCTATCCGTAAAGATCAGAGGAAAAAGGCGAGGATTGGGGTCCTCGGACGCTGTTCTCTGGAGCATTACCGGACGAGAACCCGGGGTAGTCCGTTTCTCGACTTCAGGTAGTCCATGATGGTTCAGGCTGGCTTAGCGGTGAGTTACGGTAGCCAGACAGCTTCTTCTAGCTTAGCTTAACTTAGATAACTCCGAAACACCTCTGGATAACTTCCGGTACCTTAAATTATTTCGGTTAACTTTACCACGATGCACATTACCATGTCGTTTACGACCGATCGATCGAGGACAGTTTGCCCGCGTAAGATGAAAATCTCGAACAATGGCAGCCAAACGCGACGCGATTAACCGAATTCATCGTCCATGTCGATCTTTTCAGTGGAGATCTCGCGATTTACACGCGTTTCCACGCATCGCGTACGACCGTTCGATCCGATACCACCGAATATTCCGCCTTGGAATTGCAATCTCGAAAATTTCGCTACGGATATTTCTATTTTTATTTTTATTACGAGACGGCGTTCGCGCGACTCTTCGATCGATCCTCGAAATTCGATCGTACAAGAGCGTACATCAGTTTCATCCAGTTTCCCCGCGTCGGCGATATCCTTCGAATCCATTACCGCTTTCCGCGAGACGAAAATTCTCCGACACGCGACGCAAATTGGTATACATCCTACCCCATTGTCAACGATTAAATCGCATTTAATCGAATTCAATATGGCGACAAGTGGTTTATTAAAACATTGCAGAGTACACCGTTTTCGATGAATATTCATGAGATCCGTTGAAGGTTCCGCGTTACTTTGCCCTAATTGTAAGAATGGAGCCAAGCGTTTGTCTGCCTCGCAACCGGTTTCCACTATTTTCGCATCGATCAGACTCGAATTTTCAACGGAGCAATGGCCGCCGCGGAAAGATGCCAAGTTCATCGAAAGTTGTTTACTTCGCGTCGTCTGTCTGCTCGAGCGACATGTTTTCCTCGCGGCAAATTTGTTACGCGTACTTACGTGTTTTCTTGCTGCAAGGATTTGGCGCGGAGAAAGAATCGTCTCGGAGCGTCTCGACAGCTGTATAACTCGAAGCCAGCGTAAAGGCGAAAATATTTAGCTGGCGGCGAAGACGGTTGAGGACACGGTCCGAAAGGCACGCGAAGAGACACACGCGCGTTTCGATACTGGCAGTGGAACCTCGAAGCAAAACAGTCGCGAGTAGTGCGTGGTCGAGTGCTCATCCAAGCTGTCTTGATAACAAGAGTCGACTCGAAGCAAGTTCGCGTTCTATCGAGAGGTACGCAGTATTTTTGTATATAAACATAAGACCGGAAGTCTCGAGAACGCGATACGTTCAACGCGATATATTTCACGGATTCTTTCGATTTTCCTCGCGTAGCCACCGATTTTCCACCCTGCGTCGCGTTTAATAAAATTAAGTTTATCGTGACAGGAATTCCTTCTCTCTTCCTTCGTTTCCAACTTCGATCGAGACAACAAAGCGTCGCATCGTTACCTTCGTAGCCACGAGTCACGGTAATTTTCTCGATTCCGTTTCGAAGATCGTTTTCGTCCGATTCTCTCGGCACCCGGAGAATCCAGGTTCAAAGATTCGGTACCGTTTCCAAATTCGTTCGCGACGATAGAACCGCGGAAAGTTTGGACAGTGTTTAGCACGAAAAGGGACATCTCGTTAGCTGTCCGGAGAGTTTGCCGCGTTCCAGTTGCTCGGAAATTGGATGTACGATTTTATGGCGATCACTGGCCATTGCGACAGTTGGAAAAAGTAGGTCGGCTGTTTCGAGCTTGTCTCGCGGTGACGTTCTGTCACCGCTTTCGTCGACGTTCGCGAAACGAATAATTTTCCGTGTCCGCGAAGCAAGTTGTCATCGGGTGTCGAAGGTGTCGTTGCAGATGCCAGGGAGAAAAACGAAACTCGAGATCGATGAAAACTCCTGCCCGATGCGGGATATCCTACGACGATCGGATAGGTTGTACGCGTAAATCACGCGACGACGGGATCGAGCAGGAAAGTATTTGGACGCGCGCCCGTGCTAGCGTGTCAATCATGGTCGATTCACGGGGAAAGAAAATCGGAGGCGAGTAGACGTGGAAAAGCGCGGACAGGATCGTTGAAACGGTCTAGACCGTTTTAACCGGATGCAACGGATGTTCATCTAGGGCATCAGGCGGAATTTGCATGAGACCGAGAAGGAAGAGGACGAGAGAAGCAAAGCGGCAGGCGAGAGGAACAGAAGGGTGAAGGCGGGGCCGTCGTTGCGTTTGCCTCGGTAGCTAAGCAGATTCAGTGGCCCCGATCTTAAGTTTCGTCCCCGGTATCTTAGGATAACGAGAAGAACGTCCAAACGAACTCTCCTCTCTTTTTCGTCGCTTTCTACTCCTTCGTTCAGCTTTTTCGTCGCATTTATTTCGTCTCTCGCGGTTTCCCGACTCCTCTGCCTCTGTAAACGACACCTTTTGATTTTCTCTGCAGCGTCGCGTCGCCACGCCAGACAGCTGTCGCGAGATTCTTCGATCCCGTTGCGTGTCACAGACCACGTCGCGACGCCGCTAAATAGACGAAGCGCGAGGAAGAACTCGAAACGCGGGGAGCTGGCTGATTACTCTTCCGTCGCTTCGATTCACCTCGATTACCGTAATCGCTAAGCGTTATTTATTCCGTCCCACAACTCTCTCGACCCCGTTCGTCATCGCCTGCGCGCGTTCGTTTAACTCTGTTACCTTGCCCTGGAATCCTCCTCGTCCTCCCTGCCGATCCGTGTCCTCCTCGATACGATCACTTCCAGCAAATTCGACGCGCCTCAAAGATGTAAAACCAAAATCCAGGCTACCGGTTCACGGTTCGTTACGAACTCCGTCCTCTGTATCGCGTATTTCCTCTGGAACCCGAATGAAATTAGCGAAACGAATCGTAAAGAAAGACGCGACTTTCGGTGTATACCTCGCTCTCTCGATTTCCGTCGAAATCTCACAATTAGACGCCGATGGCAAACGCCGAAGGAATTCTCTCCTTCTTCATCGCTGCTTCTGTTCCTCGACGAAGTCAACGGATGTTCAAAGTATCCTTTCTAACGCTCTATATACGCGCGTCGAGTCTAGTCGTCTCGGTTCTATTTCCCGGGAAACATCCTCGCGATCTATTCTTCCTGTTCCCTACCTCTCTCATATAACCCGCTTCCCGCCGTGAGAAACTTCGTCCTCGAGTTCGTAAGACCGGTCAATCGGAACTCGGAAGCTTCTTTGTCTTTCACCTTCCACCTGACCTCCCTCTTTTCCACCCTTGTCTTCTCTTTCGACGCTCAATCGAATCAATCGAAACCGATTAGCGAAACGAGATTTTTGGCCAACTTCTGAACGCCGGAGCAAAGAAGGTTGATCGAATCGCGCGATTCGAGCTACGACTCTAACTCTTCGAGCCGACGTCGCTGTAGACCACGTTTTCTTCTATATAACGGATAAGCGGATAAGGAAGAAGACATGTAACGAGTTCCTTATGCAAATCCAGCAGCGAAGGTTAATTTTCTGCGAGATCAAGTCGGAAAAAGGAGTCGGGGCTGTCGTTTTCTCGCGATTAAACGATCACTCGTGGCGCGCGAGACAGCCGGTCGAACGAATGAGTGGCGAGCGACAGGCGGGGATCAGCACGCACGAGGAAAGATTCTCGGCATTGTCGGAATTCTTATCGCATAACGACTAGTTCGCGGAGTGCCGAGGGTTCTTCGCGATATACGTAACCGCGCAGAGACGTTACTTGGCCAGGATTACGCGCGGCGATTAATTTCCGCGCGCGACTCGTCGCATTCCAGAAAGGCCGAGGCTTTATCGCGTCCGTGGCTAACTGGTCTGGCTTTTGCTGACGCACGCATGCTCGCGTCGGTTGCGTTAATTCCCGAAAAAGTGCACAGTCAAGATGGGATCTGCGCCATGGCGCACGCACGCTCGCCGCAACCCCGTAATCTCGCCAACCCCTCGCGCGTTAGATTCAGGGAATAGGGCGAATATATCTTTCCGAGAAGAGGCGCTATCCGCAGCTTATCCTTCGTCTCCGAATAGATCGAAAGTCCGTTTGTCATCGGGTTCGAACTCGTCAAATCGACGTAACATCCGTAATATCGACGCCGAAGCGGCTTAGCATCGTGACTCTTCGGCTGATCGTTCTCGAGTTGCCACGCATTGCCTGCCTATTCCTAGATCAGCTCTTTCCACGAGTCGCGAAATCGAAGAGAGATCGAGGCATCTTCTATCGTTGGTTGCGCGTAATGTCAATAAAGTCTAATCGGTAGCTCGAAGACCGCGTAAATCTCTGGGGTCAGTTTCTTCCAGCTCGCGATAGAAGAGTTACATAGCAGACTCGTGCAGATAACGATTGCGTCCCGCGTGCCGATTACGCGTCTCTCGTTTGCGCCAGCGAGAACCGTGATTCATCGGTAGCAGTCTACGGAACCGATAGACACTGATATCTCGGACTTGAGTTCGAGCGTGCCATATGAGGCGTGTTCGATAATCTCCTTTGCTCGAGAAAGTCTCGCGACTGCGATTCTCGATACAGGAATCGCGCGTAAAATCATTTTCGGCTAATGTTCCGAGATTAAACGGTTCCTCGTCGCTTCACCGTCCTGGAATATCCTTCTTTCGCCGTCATCGCTATCCCATTGAATTCGAGAAATAGGTTTTTCAGCGAGAACCAGGCCGAAGCGTCGAAAGTTGTCGACTCGAAACGTTACGGCGCGTTGGACGCTGTAAAAGACCGGAAACTTGTCTCGAATTCGATTCACCGAGTTTCGCGAATAATTTTCCTTAGTACCTCGGGAATTTACGAGTGTCGTTTCTTTGTTGCGAAACCTTCAAATACGCGTATCCGCGTTCGCGGCGAGCGGAATTCGTTCGCATAACGTTGCTTACTCTCGCGATACCTTCCTACGAGTGATACACGGTACACCGTTAAATCGTTTAACGAAGTATTTTGATTTTGCCATGGACTTGCGAAGCGAAAGGTATACTATGATAAATTAACCGAAATGGCGAGAAAAACGACCGAGCTAGCGCGATTCCTAAAACTTGCGTTCCCTTGACGCAGTGGAAGCCATTGGTGTAAAGTACCAGCGAGTTGCCACAAAAAAGAACGACATTTTCCTCGACGCGACGAACAAAGCCTAACCTTCTTCTCGCTTCTTTTCGAAGCGATAAAGCCGAATCGTCCATTCACGGAATTCTTCGAGAAAATTCTCAAAAATTGGACGTTCTTTCTTATCTTTCTTAAACTCTATATCTGGTCCCATTAAACCCGTCGAGACGAAGGGATTTGCGAAGGTGGAGCGACGCTGCTGCGTCCTCGCCACAGATTCTTCTTCGTTAGAAACGCGTTTGTCCGGACGCGTTAAAGCGGACCTTCCAATCGAGAGTAGCCTGCAAGGACTCCTGTAAAACCGTGTATCCTTGAGGGAGACTGCTTTATCGTCATCCTTCGTACACCGATATCCATTAAGTCGCGATACTGATCGTTAAGCGGCGTGTCCGTTTTGCGTGCTTTGCGAGTGCTATATTCATCCCTGCCAATGATCACGAAGCAAATGAGAAATGGGGAAAACAGCAGCTGCTGGTGAATTCTATCAAAGTATTTTTACTCCATTTCTATCGTAATTCCGTGTATTTTAACGATGCGCCGTATCGCAAACAGAATTAAACGTCGTGAAACAGCAAAGTTCAGGGACGGACGTGACCTCTTCTAGGGCGTAGCGTTTCAAAATCGAGAAATGAGAACCCTTCTTCGTCTCTTTGCCTGTGAAAGCTATACCAGTAAGAAGACCCTCGAAACCATAACCACCGCTAAAATAGGTTACGCTGTCCCCGGTATACGATGTCGGTAGCATTAGCTAAATTGTTATTAACAATTTATCGGGATCGTCCTTTGAAGTTCGCATTCGTATATAGGTTCCCACGGTGCTTGGAGTAGTAACTACCTACGATAACGAACTATAAATAACACTTTTATCTATTTGTCGACCGTCATTTCAAACGCGAATTGATCCATAAAATTGAAGCGCGTTCGTTTTCTCTTCGCAGACTATGCGCGAGGAGTTCAACAGTTCCTTTTCCATTAGGAAAAATAACGGGTTAAGATGCTGTTCGATAACTAGTTCGACTACGAGAATAGTCGAGACGAATGATATTCGATCGAATTAAATGGAAGAAGGTTCAGAATTCTCTTTGCATATATGTCGTTGGAAAAATAAAGAGGAAAATCCATGGAGGAAGAGCAGCCAGTCAATTGAATCGTGGCAGCATTACAAAGGACGTAATTCGGATAGAAATGGCCGATGACGGCTAGGTAGTCGTCGTAATTTAAAGGTAACGCGTAATTCCGTCTTAACGGAGACGGCAACGACTTCGAGATAAAACTTTTACGAGTAATTCGATGTGACACTTGTAGCCAAGGCCGATGGACTTAGTCACGTTTCGTTTTCACGACGCGGATCGATTTAAAGGACGAGAGGATATCGAGAATCGGATCTCCCTTTCGAGCAGCTCTGTTATCGCGAATTAAAAGTATTCCTTTATCTGTCAGCGTATAACGTTGCAAATAGTCTCAGTGTAGTATACCCTCATACTCGGTATTTATGCTTGGTACAGTACTTGGTACGAAAAAATATTTTCGTGCCAATTAATTATTGACGTATCATCTTGCGACGAATTGAAAACATTGAACGCGATTCTTCTTTGTCGAGTTCATAGAAGGAAACTATCCTTTTTATCGGTATAAAGGATTAATATGTTACCGACTTTGAGCAAAGTAGATAATCTTCACTGATCATCCAAAAGTTACGAGAAATTTATTTATCGACAAATAAATATTTGCAAAATATAAAAGAAGATGTATCAAAATATGCGCATAATGCATTATAGTAACAAATTTAAAAAAATTCGTGTCATTTCCGACATTACCGATTTAGAATAGAATAAAACCACGACGCGATCGGTGGTAAAAAATAAGAAAAAAATACCGGAAAAGCAAAAATTTTTTTAATTTATTTCCAAGATCGTAATTTCGATAGTATAAATCTCGTAATAATTTACACGCTCGCGCGACTTGCTTTGGACGCAGTAATTCTGTTTATTCGTTACATTATAACCTTCGGTGGAAAGCAGCCATAATGCAATTTATAATGCAACGAAAGAATAAGATCTAATATAAACACGAGATATAATATAAACATATTGCGCAATGAATTTTTATGATTCACGTCTCGGGGTCTCGTAAGACCTCTTACCATATTCGTGTCATTTCCGACATTACCGATTCGGCATAGTATAAGATTATGACAGCAGAGATTGGAATTGAAACTAAACCTACTTATAAAATAAGAAATAAAATGTAAATGAAACCTATAGCAAAGACAATGACAATTGCAATATCACGCCTCTCGTTTTTTACACGAGGATCTCTATTTTTTGTTTCAAGTTAGGTGTTGTAAACCTAGCCTAGGTACCTCTCATATAGTATCTTCTAACACTGAAAATATACGTACAAGAGGAGAAGATTAAACAGGGATCATTAATCAAGAATAACAAGCGTGTAAATGATACGTGCGAAAAATAAAATTAAAAAATTTTAATTTCCACCAATTTAATTTAATTTTTTTGCCACCTTAACGATGGTCAGGTTTATCTCTCTCTCGTAGTTTAATCGAGATCGTGCAACTCAACGATACCGTATCGTAGTAGTTACCCGCGGGTTTTAATTGTTTGTACACGGCTGCGAAAGAGAATGAAAAAAGTTTGTTTTCTTAAATGTACGGATATCGAGATACCGTGGAAAATGAGCAAAGTTTTTAAATAGCCGTTACGCGCGGGAAAAATCCGACATGGTATAAAATGCTATGTAAATTCGAGCGAATCGCGCGACAAGACATCCGGCATTATTTCCTGCATAAAACCGAGCTTTGTTATCTCGTTGTTACAGGTTACTCGGCGGCGGCACTCCTCGCTATTTTTTTCTGCATCCCCTTCGCACTGAGGGTTCTTATTCACAAAGAGACAGGTCGATGGAGCAATTGGACGCAAGCCTTCTATCATGCTCATCTCGAGCTTTTCTTGGGAAACGGTTGTTTAGGTAAGAATTTTTTTCAACGCTTCTCCTCCAACAACCCAACTTTTCCCTATTCACGTTTCCCTCTCTTCTTTCGATTACCACGCTATGCGCCGCTATACTCGTTCTCGTTGAGAAAAGTTTGGTAGAACCAATCGGTTCGCGGATACCCCTGAATGGTAAGCGTGAAAAAAAATGATCGTAGGAGACATTAAGAACCGGCCATTGTTTCAGGGGTTGGAGTGATGATGCTGCTAGCACTGACCGTGGAGCGTTACGTTAGCGTTTGCAGACCTGGCCAGCACACTCGACCATTCTGCGGTCCTCCACACTTGACGGTGGTGCTGATCCCCATCGCCACGTTTCTGGTTTACCTGCCGAGCGTGTTTCGGGGAGAAATTACGACCTGCCTGCTGACAGCAGGTGGCCCAGTTATTTATCAGAAGAGAGAGAATCAGTCCTATCTCGACTCGATGTTTTATCAGGTAATCGAGACTTTTGAAGCCGCGACCGCGACATTCCCGTTTCGCTGATCGACTTTCTCGCGTAGGTGTACAAGGTAGTCCTGGAGATCGTTTTCAAGGTAGCACCAACGATCCTCTTGGCTGGCTTCAATCTACGAATAATGATAGTCTATAGACGGTCCTGCGAACGACGTCGGCGGATGACGTTGTCCAGAACCGCGAGCAACGACGAGGATCCGAGAACGTTCGCGGAAGAGAGAAGACTCGTGCTCCTATTAGGCAGTACCAGCATCCTGTTCCTCGTCTGCGTTAGCCCCATGGTAATTCTGAACGTCACTCTGCGAGAGAGCAATCTCAGTAACTATCCTTATCAGGTATATATAGTAATGGTTCCAACGTATGTGCCCTGACTCGATGAAACATGATTTTCCGCCGAGCGAACCGATCGTTTTTACGGCCATGTCGTCTTGTAGGTGTTTCGCGCCCTGGCCAATTTGCTGGAGATAATCAATTACTCCATCACCTTCTACATCTACTACCTGTTCTCGGAAGACTTCCGAAACACCTTGATCCGCACTCTGCAGTGGCCTTGGGGGAAAAGCAGCCAGGGAGGAAGAGGGCTTCCGATGAAACGTTCCCCCGTGCCGAGGCCGACTACCACCACCACCACGCCACCGACCACCGCTGTTGCGACTCCCGGTCATTTAGCGCGCGCCAGCGTTTAGTCCCTTCCTCTCCGAACACCAAGGTCGCCCGGAAAAGAGGAAAACCGCGCGAAACCGAATTTCCCCGACCGCGAAACACCGACACGCTGAATTTCTCCGCTTCCTCCGGAAGCGATTTAACGAGCATTCGATATGGTAACGCGTTACGCCGGAATAGATCGCCGGAGCGGTGCGATGTTGCGATACATCTGTAAATTTCAACGCCTTCCGCTTATGGAACCGATCGACCGCGATCTTTCTCGCGCGATCGTTACGACTTCGGTGCTAACGTTTCTTCGGTTAGATCTTCCCACGGATGGAATGTGCCGATTTTCACCGCGATACCACTGGTTGAGCAGCCGCAAACGCACACCTCCGAACGGTGTCTCGCCGACCTTGCCTCCCACTAGTGAGGACGGGTCTCGTGAGTATCGACGCGGAACGGAGCGGAGCGGAGAGACACGTAGGCCGCCGCCGCTGCCTCCTAGTGTTACGCGTGCGACCGATTTCAATTAGATCATTCGCGAACCGTATATTTTCGCAATCGATTCGAAGCAATTGCGTTCCCAAGGAAATCTCGAAAATTGTCTCACGATTGTTCAGCGACGAAGACTCGCGGCTTAACGATTCGTTAGCGATAATCGGATCGCGGTATTTGCGGTGTACTTGGTCTCCTCCGCGCGACACGCCTGGCGCAACTTCGATTTTTTCGCAGGGCGACGCGTGAGCCAACGCGTGAGCCAACACGCGAGGTAAAGCGTAAGCCACGGACCGTAAATGTATTCGTAGTGTAAGGAAACGGATTTAATAAAAGGTATTTGCGAAACTTCCCGAAACGTCGTGAACGTTGCTCTGTCTTTCAGCGGAAGCGTGACCGACTCGAATTAAACGCGTACAGAGCTCCCATTTTTCTCCAAACGTTTCTCCTAAAATTTAAGTATTATCCGCCGTATCCTCGCATATTTCACTAGAATTATCTTCATCGTTATAATCGCGATTCGGGCGCGACTGAAACTCATCCCGCGATGAAAGCGAGATCCGTAACTCGGATTTATTCGTGCTTGGAATAAAGTGGAGCGCAAAATTTCAAAGGTATCACTCTGGTAAATTCTCTAGACGATCTCTAATCTCGGTACGCCGTACGGTCGGTGATCGAGATATCCTCGCCTGCCTAGCAAGTCAGGGGCTAATTAACGGCAAGACGAATCTGCGCTAGTCGAGAAAAAAGGAGAAAAAGGGAGAAAAAGGGAAAGAAAAATGATTCCAGTTCGTTTTCCTGTTCGTTGAACGAGCTGCAAACAGTTGTCTCTGGGTTGTCGAAAGAACAAAGACTAGTCGAAAAGGTGGTGGAGGAGGACGAGGAAGTGGGGCAGGAGGAGGTGCGGGTTAAAAACGGTAATTTTTCTAACACGGTCAAGCGCGAAAAACGAGAACAGAGGTGAACCAGGCTCTCGAGGACACGTCGGTTACCGCGGGATCCGCATACGCTCCGAACGAGATACCGGAATGCATCGCGAGCGATTAATCGACTAACGCGTTCGGAAACGCTGCATTCCGGGATCCTTAATGACGAATGCGATTAAAAGATCAAAATGCTTTTTGTATCGGCACGGAAGAATAGCGCGAGTCGAGGCGTCAGAATACGCGGATGAACTTTGATATCGTTTTCAACGTTATCGTCGATATCATCGCGGTAACACGCGAGACCCGAAAAGCCTCCAAGGTCCCATCCTTGTCGCGTCGAAAGCTTCTGCCGAGTTAAACCCTAGCGTTTCGACTCACCCATCCTCCATTTACCCCTGCGCTTTTGACAAGAGATTCCACGTTTTTCCGCGTTATTATTCGCGCTTCGAACGCGGTTACATCGAACGCGAATGGAACGTGCCACGATGATCGATTACGAAGGAAACGGGGTTGCCTTCTAAAGGAAGGATGTCGGTTGGTCGCGTTCTGCATCTCGTTAAGGTAAACCATCCTCGTCGGATTTGATCGAGGCGACGATAAGCATCGACCACGCGTTCCTGTCCGCATTCTTCGCGCAACGAATACGCGCGGACGCCGAATTCGAACGCGAAAGCGCGTTTCGAGCCGGACGAAATCGCACGCGGACGCTGAAAGTCCTTTCGACTCGTTCGACGTCGTAACGAGCGACCATCGATCATTCCGGAGCGGTAAAAATTCCGCGAGACGTGGGAAGCGCGGATGCGCGCGGTAACTATCCGACTCTCGTCCGCGGTGTATCAAATTCGGGTCGAGCGAGGGACGGCGAAAGCGGAAGGGGCGGAAAGAAAGAGAGGCGCGGAGAGAAGGGAAGAGACGAGAAGAGTAAGAAAGGACGCGATGCATCGCGTAGAGAAATTTTTGGAGGACGCTCGGTGGCGGCGAGCGGCAGCAGACAGGGTCATCTATGGTGGGGGTTGCTGTTTGGGTGGGCGTTGCTGGGTCGATACAGGGTGGCTTCGTCGTCGCTTGGGAGGAAAGCGCAACGGGGCCGAACGAGTGCTCGTTCCCTGTCTCTCGTTCGCCTTTTCCCAAATTCCCTTTCGCTCGCGATCTCTCGCTCCGTCGCGTCGCGAGACGCGTCGTGGTCCGTCATCGATGACCGTCCATCGATCCGCCAAAATTTTCCCTTTTCTCCACTCGACTGCTCGCAACTCCGTCAGTCCAGTCGCCGAATCTTCCACGCGGACGCGCTTCTCTCCGTTTCTTTCTTTACGATCGATCCTCGGCCATCAACGTATCGATCAACGGCCTGCGTTTCTCTTCGTCCACGTGCTTTCGTTTCGCCCCCGATAATATCTTTCTCCGAAAAAAGAACGTTGGCAAGTAGGAAACCGAGAGCGCGTTTTGACGTTGCCTTATCGACTCAGTCGCTCCAAAAACGCGAGTTTTCCAGCGCGACTCCGAGGAAACGGACGCGAAGGTTAACCGGCTCCAACCTTCGTCGCTCCTCCTACTTGATTTATCGCTGCTCGAAACGGTTTCCACGACCGACGATCTCGCGTCCACGCGATACCAACGGAAGACAAACTCTCCTGTCTATTCGTTCGGGTCTAAATGGCATTCCTTCGATTCCTGTTTACTCGTGCGTCGATAGATTCCAATAATTCGGTCATCGACGTGTCTCCCCGTTCGGACACTTTCTCATAATTCCAGTACGTCGGATGAAATCGTTGGACGAAGTAGTGCCGCGTTTTACGACCGATCGTTCGCAGCGTCGTTTAAGTTTCGCGCGATTCATTCCTGTCGATAAGTGACAATTGTCATCTCGGGCGCATCGAGGAAGATTAAGTAACGGGACGCTGAAATGTAAGCACGTATTCGGGGTTAGTAATGCCTCAGACGTGCGAAATAGAGGCAACGCAAATTACTCGGTTATGTTCACGGGCAACGCTTTCCGCTTCGGTTGCGACCAAGTTATCACGGTGCTCGTTCGCCGGAAGGGAATGTTTCTGGCAAATAAGACGTAATAGAAACGGCGAGGATAATAAACCAGACGCATTCGATGTCTTCTTGGCAAGGGACGGCGGAGAAAAATTCGTGGATTCGAATTGGAGTCGGTGAACGGTGGGAAAAACGCGTCCTCTCGATCGCGACCATGGTTAGGTTCTCGTCCGCCAAGTACCCGCGACATCGTTCCATCGAGGATATGGTTGGAAACTCGTTAGAAAATCTGTGAAACGTGGATGGCGCTGAGCCGACGTCGTTTGCACAGCGTTTCAAGAACTCTCGGTCCGTGCTTGAGACAAGCGCGCGGTGGTTACGAGCACGGTGTGCAACGCAAGCTTAAATGCAACGACGAAAGACGTAATTTTCCGCGGGGAATCCGGTCCCGTGTAACTCCCAGGTAGCGACTACGTGCAAGCCTCCGTGTTTCACTGCTCGTAACTTCCTCGACGACAAGCGTGGTCGACGGTCAGCAATCGCGTTACGCAGATACTTGGCGCAGTTCTCGCGCAAAAGTTGGCGGATAACATTTTCTCGTTATGCCGTTCTCTTCACGCGCTTATTTAACGCGAGCCAACGTAAATTCGTAAGTTTTTCGTTCGTCCTCTTCGCATGTCTCCTCTTCCATCGTCGTCGGCGCTCTCTTTCTTCTTTCGTCCAATTACCCGTAACTAAACGTACCTCGAACCTCGTCTCGTAGTATAAAACGAAGGAACATCTCGTAACGCCAGAGTCGACTGCGACAAGGAGCATCGTCGAGACGTTTCCGACCAATGAGAGCTTTTTACGTAAAGAATCAAACGTACCCTTGTCGTTCTTCGTTTGTCCCGAGCCTTTTGTCGATTCGGCAAGGGGAGGAGACATTTCGAGAAGGCAGTGGTCTGTGTCTCGTCGGATCTGTTGCTAGACCAGTGTCCGTGTTGTTCCGTTTGGGCGCGTTCGAACTTGCTTCGATCTCGTCTTCGTGTTTATTTACCGCCGAGCAGTTTCCTCGTCGGCTCGAAGGCGATGGCATCGACGAAGAAAGGGAAGGTAAACGCGTTCTTCGCGCTTCGCGAGACAGTCGAGTGATTCGTAGCCGCGAGGAGGTTAAGGTATAAAGTTATCTCTATCGCTTTAAAGTTTGGACTAATTTTATTGGAAAGTGTAAGCTATAGACCTGCAAGGGGGTGAATACACCGCGAAGAAGACGACAATTACGAGTTCGGAAAACGCGCCGCGTGACTCATCGGCAGCGATGCATAAAGACACGGAGGGAGCCGATTTCGAAGTAAACTATCGAGAACTCGGACGCGTGTGACGAACAGTAACTATTACGATCGAATCGATTCTACGTCGAGAGAGTACGCAATTATTCCTTGTTACTAATGCATCGAAAATGGCGGATAACTGGTACACGTACCTAGAATGCGTATGCTCCCGTGTGTTGTGTCTCGTCGTCGGTCTTAGTTGCCGAGCAACCTTGCCCGTCACAGTGGCGCCCTTTTTTGTCGTTACCTTTTCGATATACCCGCACGACAGAGCGTATACACACCGGAGGAAAGAAAGAAGACCGAAGGGAAAAGGTAAATTTCGACACTCTTGAATCTCCATAGGTAGTTTTCGCGTTAACGCACACCGCCGAGCAATCCCTGTTCTTTTATTCATAGGGTCACCGTGGAACCGATTCTAGGTGCTCGTTTTAAGTCTATCGATCCGAATCAAACACGGTCCGACGATTCGCGTCATTTCTCGGCCACTCGAAGCGACGTCGAGGAGCCGTAATGTCTCCACGGTCGAATTAGTCGATCCACCGAGCACCGAACCATGGCGCGAAACGCAAAGATCGTCCGAAAACGGCTACGATTTCGTGGAAACTCGAAGGGTCGGGAAGGCTGACGCGATATCGACTTTGCTACTTGCGCGTTCGCCGATTCGGACTCTCGATACGTCCGCTGTCACCGCTCTCTTCGATCGATAGCGTCCAAACTTATTCCACGGTCAATAACTGACTATACGCATCTCCGTTTCCGTTTCGAAAAGATACGCGAAGACGAATCGAGCAACGTTACATCGCGTAACGCGCGTGCGTTTCTTTCGTTTCATCGAAGCGTTACCGGATTTCCATAACTCGTCGTTTTCTCCATCCCGATGAAGCGATTCTCGCCGCTTTAACGCGAACAAATTTCTTCTCGTCGCAATCCCGAGACCGAACAACGAAAATCCATCGAACGCTGGAGGCGAAAAATCAATTCGGTCAATAAAACGCGACTTTGGAACGAGCACGCTGCGCGAATAAATCTCTCGCCCGGTGTCGTTGAATACGCTCCATTTTTGTCGCATCTACGTTGCTCGTAAATCAACGACGGGATCAAAAAATCGACTTCGACTCGAACGCAATTTCTAAGTTCGGCATCAATGCCCGAAACGCGTCCGTTGAATGCCTCTGTCCGCATCGGACCCTCCGTTTGGACGGGAACGCGATTGGAAACGCGACGAAACGGCCGGATAGAATGCGGGTCGATGGACAACCCGGCTAATGATAAACAAGGAAGATAGTTCGAAGTTTCATTTCGCTCGCGTTTCATTCGACAACGTGGAATCGGGGGAAACAACGTCGACAGCTGGACGAGTGACGCGGTAAGGAGAACGAACGCACAGACGGGGAGACTACCCCCGTTGGTTCGAGCAAAGGGAAAATAAGCGAGATATAGTGCGTCCCCGATTTATTAAAAGTTGGGAACTCGCGCGAGACGTCGTGACGAGAGTATAAATATTAACGACGGATAAAAATGACGGGGAACCCGGTCGACGACGAAGGACAAATACACCCTTGCTCGTCACTCGTCGCCGTGACGCTGTCTTTAATTTTATCAGAACGATTCGAACGAACGACACGGAAACGTCGAGTCTTCGCGTTTTCTGCGAGGACAACCGGGATATAATTGCTTCTTAGTACCGATTTTTCGTCTTTTTCCTACAGCAACGAGATATATTTCCCGTCTCCGTTGCCCCTATCGATTCGACAGGCGATTTTTACGCTCGGAAAGGCTTGGTAATTTCACCCACGCGCCACATTCGTTTCCACGAAAGCGCGAATACGTACGCTTTATTATTCACTTACGAGAGGGAAGATGGGAGAGACGGGAAGCGAGATAAGCGGTACATTTATTACGCGTGGTAGACGCGACTGCATAAGGGTAAGCTTGACAAAACGTGGACAAATAACGAAAGTAGCGGTGTAACGAGTTACGAACGAGCGATATATTCTTCGAACCGCGGAACAGCATGGGGGAGCAAAGGAGAGAACGCGGTCGCGGAGCAAAGGGTTGGGAAATCGGATAAAGAAACGAAAGAATCGAGCCGTTTAATATCGACAGATTGGGATAAGGAGGACGAAACGCGAGTATCGAGTGGCTTGGATGGGTGGGAGGGTGGATTCGTAAATCTATGGAAGAAATCTGGAGGCGATCGTGTGATAAACAGCGACGGAAAATTCTCGTTGGTGGTGAAAAGTGGAGGCAGATGGGTAAATAGAGAACGCGGAATATAACGCGGAGGATAGAGGGGTGGAAAGACGGAAAGAAAGAAGGAAAGGTGAAAAGAAAGGGGAAATGGAGGGTAGGCAAAGAGGATGACAGATCTCGCGATCTCCGCGGTGGTGGGTATCGCGAATAGAGAAACGAAAGCATAGAGCGAATGTGGTATCTGGGGTAGGAAGAGAGAAGAAGAGAGTAAGAGAGGAGCGAAAGGTGCGGAGGACTGGGAGTGGGAGGACGCGCGAAGGGTTGCGGAGGGGCGACGGAGAATGGGAAAGGGAGCGAGAGGGAAGGAACAGGGAGAGTGGAGAGGAAAGAAAGAGGGAACGATCGAGGATTCTCCGGTTTGAGCGGTGGTTCGCGCTTGCGCGAATCAGTAGCAACGCACTGGCACGTAATGCCATCGGCGAGCCAGTCTGACGCCAGGCACCGCGACGCTATGACGTCACTGGTCCGCGTTTTTCCACCGATCGTTTCACAACAGCGGTGAGAATTCATGAATGAAAACCGCTAACTTCGAAGCCTCCGTCGATCCTCGCGCGTATCCGAGAACTTGCCACCTGCCGAATCGCCAGGGAAATCCGCCTGCTGCTCCAATCTCGAACGATCAACCGAGTCGATCGATCTCTCGATTCCTTCCACGAGACCAGATACGCGAAATGGAACGGACCCAGTGCTGCGACCAGCTAAATCTCCGCAACGCCTCCTCCACCGACTTGCATCCCGGCCGCGAATCTGTCGCGAATCTGCCGTTTCTTCGCCCAGTTTCCACACCGTTTCGTCGCCCTTTCTCTCTGCGTTCCTTTGCGGGAAACGCGCAAAAACCGGCCAGCATCTTCCGGCCACCGATCAAACGTCCGAACGCCGCAGTTTCCACCGTTGTCCCACGCTTCGTTCCTCGCGCTCGTCGACGCGTACGTCGGTACGCGGCCAGTTTTCCGATTATCACTGCGCTCACCCACTGCAGTTTTCGACGGTGCGCGATGAAACTCGATTACGACGGTTCGGTGCGTTCCACGCGAGGTTAAAAACCGTCTAACGGAATGGTTCACTCGATTGATAAGTGTGATATCCTCTTCGTCGCGTCACGCGCGTCGCGTTCTCGCTCTCGTTGCGTAATTCCGTAAACGATAATCACCGATGCGACATCGAGGAGTTTCCAACGCTAGCGTTCCGTTCAAATTCTTCCACGCGTGTCCGTCGCGATCTTCCGTCCCAACGAGTTTCAACGAATTCTCGAAAACGCTGTAAACGTGGACACGGTGAATCGCCTGGTTCTTTTGTTCCTCGATCGTTGTCCAATCACGGATAACGATATTCGATACGCGTGGATTATCGCGAAAGACAGAGTAAGTGATATCGAGGAAATTTTGTATCGCGATTTTCACCGACGTCGGTCGCGTATCGAAACAACGAGTCGAGAGCGCGCAGCTATCGTCGGCTACTTCTGCCAATATCGCCCGACAGAGTGGAATATCCGGTAATTCGATAACGCTCCAGCCTCGCAACAGAATGATCGGTGTGCTCCGATTTCTATTTGTTTTCTTCGAACGCGTTTGTTCTGTTCGACACGAGCTTACCTGTCGGCTCACACGCGACCACTCAACGTCCTTGTTCGACGTTTAGCTTCCTCGACGCGTCTCTAATCGTTTCTCCGCCAAGACGTTTCACCGCTACAGCGTGCAAACCAACGGCAATTCCTCGTCTTCTCTTATTCTGGCATTTCCGGTCCGAGAGGACGATTGCCTAATTCTCGCTAGAATATCCGATCGAAGATATTTTGCTCGCGTTTAAGGGAATTACAGGAATCGCGTTACTGTCCAGCGATGAAATCGCTTCGAACTCGAACTGGAGCGTGTTCCAGCTCGAAACTTGCGCTTTTGTTCGCGCGAGCGACTTTCATCTCGCGATAGTCGAATTTTCGTTTTGTCCTCCTTCGTCGATCGCCCGTTGAAATGGAAAAGTTTATCGTCGATCGTTTAATCGAATAGATAATTGGTGGAACGAGTGGCGCAGATTGGAAGCAGAAGCTTCGGCCTGCCGATCGTGCTACGCGTTGCATCGCGTCGTTCTCGGCATACGAGGTCGATCGTTTAATCGAATAGATAATTGGTGGAACGAGTGGCGCAGATTGGAAGCAGAAGCTTCGGACTGCCGATCGTGCTACGCGTTGCATCGCGTCGTTCTCGGCATACGAGATCTATCTACGGTGAAATCGGAGAGAGCCTGTTTTCGATTAGCCGTGAGAACGATAGAATAGGCAAGGTGCGAGAAGCGAGGGAAAAAAGCGCATTCCGCGGGTTCATCGCGACGAGTCGAGGCCAAGGGTACCCAGACTAGCCAGGCCTCGACTGGCTGCAGGTGCAAGTGGCGGCCGAGGTAAATAATTCAAGTCGACTCGACTATACTTTATACGTGCTCGCGAAACGCGATAAGCGTGCCAACAATCTCTCGCTCGCTTCCGAAAACGTTTCCTCGCGGTTATAGCGGCGCGGTGGCGCCCAATTGCCACGATACGGCGAAACACGCCGCTGCCATTGTGTCGAGCGCGAAATGGTCTCGCATTAACGCTTCATTTCCATACGAATTTCAGAGTAGACGCGTATACGCGACAGCGAAGGAACGATAGGCGGTAACGCTTCGTCGAACCGTTAGTCTTCCCGTTCGAACGTTCAACGACAGATCCACTATTCGAAATAGAACGGTCGTTAGTCGGACCATGCGAATTATCCGTGGATTATGACTTACGCAACGTCGCAGTCTGTTATCCTTCGGGGAAGCGTTCCTGAATAATGCATCGAATAACGAAGCAATTATTCTCGGGAAGATTAACGTAATGGAGGAAAGGCAGTGCTAGAACAACGAAATAGGAATAGTCGTGTATCACGTTAATTACCTTCATCGACGAGACGAGTTTCCCCCTTCGAAACTTCCAAATTTTCATTTATTTTCCCTCCGTCGAGTTCGTTTTCCAACAACGTTTTCCGACAAAGAGAAACGAGGATATTTTTCGATGAAATTCCGATATTACGTCAAACGAAACGAATCGACCGCTGATCGCGTTTATGTCGGAAGCAATCGCCTTCCGGTTTAATCCTTCCGATCGGAGGCTATCGCTTTCCTAGACTGCGCGCAACATTTATCAACCACGAATTTTTTTCTTTCGCCATCCTTCCACCCTTCTACGTTCAGACCCTGAACGAGTCGACCGTTTGACTTTCCGGATTTACTTTCTATTTTCGCTGGCAGAGAGATTTCGGCGACGCGTGAAACAAAGTTCTCCTCGGTATCGTTCATCGGAGCGATTTATAAATCGTCTTCTTTCCTTCCTACTCTCGTACATCGCGTATCCGCGCAGCTGCGAATCCTCCAATTTACCATCTTACCGATTAACCGTGGAAATTCGGCTAACGAGTTTGCAACGACGTTCGCAGTTTCCGCACGGCGAGAAGTAAATTCGCCAAGGCTTGGCCGAAACGTTCCGACCGGACTAATTTATCCGAACGTTCGGGAAAGCCGGGACACGCTTTCTTCGCTCTTGGTCGTTATCCCCGGCAAAAGCTTCGTTCCAATTCGGCGGAGGAAAGACTCGGAAAATAAGGTTGCGAGATAGGAATAAAGATAGCTGGTCTCGTGTCTGGTGCAAAGGGGGAGTTTCGAAGGACGAGCGCAGGGTGGTCGGTTGTTGGATCGCGATTCGCGGTTCGCGGTTCGCGGTTCGCTTCGAAGTGGCGGAAGAAAGGCGAATCGAAGGACGTCGCATCGAACCGCTCAGACTACGACGGTACGAAACCAACTTTTCCAGACGCCTATCGGGGATGGAGTGACGCGCGAGTTCTTTCTACGAAGCGGTACAAAGCAGGCGAATTCGGGGCAAAGAGGCTTTCAAAGCGAGACGGAGTTTCGTCCTCGGTGTACACGTTGCGAACAAATTTAATCAATTACCGGTACCATTTTCAAAGGTTCCGTCGCGCGTCACGACACGGTCGCGAAGCGAGAAAACTTGGCGACGGAAACCCGAAGGAAAGCTGGATATAACCTCGAGATAAAGTCGAGCAACCGTTTCCCCGCGGGACTCGGTTCGTTCTGCCGGTCCAACAGGGGAAAGTAGAGTGGCATTCGTGCTTTTTTCCCGCGTTGTTCCACGTACGTTCGAGCCGTTTCGAGAGGAAAGAGTTCGGTGGTTGATCGGTCGGTAGCTGACTCGCGAAACATGCGAAGCGAACGGTGAGACTGTTGCAAGCCTGAAGAAACTGAACGATCAGAGAGGAGCGCTATAGCGGGGAAAAGGTCGATCGTAGCGGAGAAAGAGGATTCTCTCGAGAAACATGGGCAAGAAGAATAGCAAGTTGAAACAGGATACCATCGATCGACTCACCAGTGACACATATTGTGAGTATCACTGCTAGTTTTTCATTGGAAACGCAGCCTGTAATCGCAGACAGTCGTCTCGGCGACGTCGCTTTTACCCTCCTGGCCAACTACGCGCGCGTTACGCGTACCCCGCGTGGCCCGAAACGCGTTAGAACGGCACGTCCTTTAAACGGCACGTTTATCGTCGTTCCGATCTTCGCGAGAAACGAAGATAAAAGACGAGGATGAGAAAACGATTTTGTTGGAGCAATCGATAATCGCGTGTCGACGACTAAACATGGCCGGAACCGCGTAATTTACCGCGTTATCTGTACGGATTCCGTGTAGCGTAGTTTTAACACGACCTTGGTAAGTTACGGCGTGGAATTCGATACCCTCGAGTTGGCGGCGGAGGTCGCGAGAAGAGTGCGTGTGACGGAAACGATCGGAACTCGGAACGATTGCTTGCTCGTTAACGAAAGGACGTCGCCGTTCGTCGGCCGGAACGGGTAACGCGAAACACGCACTCACGACCATTTTGCCACGTCGTTAGAGCGAACCCTCGTTATCGCGATTTTCATCGATTTTCGGCAAGTAACTTGGTTCTCTCGGGCGCGCACGATATCCTACAGTGGCTCGTTAACGCGCTAAGTATATCGCGGCGAGTATATCGCGGCAAGAAACTAGCCGGGTATGCTAATTCGCTGAAAAATCAACACATTTTCGCCGAGATATTCTCTCCGCGTCTCCCCAACGTACATGTACATAAACGCGTTACGTTCCAGGAGAACTGACCATTCCGACAAAATATTCTTCCGCCTGACCTGTTCGTATTATCGCCCGGAGAATTACGAATACTTTCCGGTCTAGATACTTTCCAGCGAGCCGTCTCGAAATTTGCCAGCCAATAACGACTCTGCGTTCAACCGGAATCCTTTCACGGTCTTTTGTCTATCGCCGTTGTTCGAATTTCCCCGAAAATTCCGGAAAACTGCGAACCAGAGGATGAGAGGATCGAGTAAACGCGAGAAAGAAGGCGGTTAACGATTAAAAATCGTCGTTTCCGTTCGATCAAAGTCTCGTTTCATCCGCGGGACGTTTTCGAGTAGAGAACGGGATCGCGTGGAGAGACCTCGAGTGGATCATTAAGGAACCGTAATAAAACGGTCGACCAAAGGACAGGGCTCGATCCTCGCGACGAACTTCCGATCAGCGACATTAGAATAGCTATGCAAATTACCGTAGCGATTCAAGGACGAGCCTTTAATAAAGAAAATCCTTGGTCGAAATTTCACCAGCCGCCTCGTTGGAATTACGAGTGGAATACTAGAATGGCTTTGCTCGAGCTTTCGTGGCGCGTTAAATTTAATCCGAGATTACGGACGATCCCGATCGAGGGAATCGTATTTGGAAAGGATGGATCGACGCGATGCACCGTGCACCAAGCACCAGGCTTTAAATACGTTCGTCGCGACAACGAGGTTTCGAGATCGCTCTTCAAAAATGCATGCATACATCGATCCTTCGGCGAGATTAAAAGTTTCCCCGGTGTTTTCCAACTCGAGCTTATCTTGCCCGGCAGCTAAATATTTCACTCGGTTACCGATTACTCGGTTATCGATCTCGAGGACGGAGAGACGCGTGTAAAATCGCGACGAGACAGGTATTCGGTCATCGATAAGGGGTAGCTGAGAGACTTTCGCGATATAGGTTCCCTTAAATAAGTTAGTCGGCCTCTGGAATTGAAAAAGAGGAGCGTAGAGGAGAGGAGAGGAGGGGCGTTGCGTCGAGATGCACGCGTGCACCGGGACGTTTGCGAGCAAACAACGCTGCCCTGGAGCCTTCTTATTGCGCCAGACAATGTCTTTTGTTAAACTCGCTCGTAATGGCTACGCCGCGATCTTCTTCTCTCTTCTAGAGCTTTTTCTAAAAATGTCAACCACGCCGTAAGCAATCCGTAGTTTAGCGGACGTGACACGGTGATTCGGGAAAACGACGAATTCCCGTAAAATTTGACCCAATCGGAGCGTAACGCGAATCTGGCAAACTTTTTCAAAGACGCGGTACTATTAACGGCGCCGTTGCAAAAATCGATATGGTTGGCCCAGAAAATTGTCGCGACTAAAAGTCGTCTTCTTTCCTTGCAGCGATATTAGAAATATCTATCGTACGTCGACGTATCGCGCAAACGAAGCGCTGATCGGGATAGAACGATCTTTCGTCGAATCGCTCGAAAGCTCGGGAAAGTACCACGGTAACGTCGCTAAGTTATTCCCTGTACGTGAAAACGTATGGAAATCGAAGGAGTTGGCACGCGAGAGGAATAGAAAAGGAAGGAAGGGATGGACAGAGGCGTTCCGATTTAAGAGCAATCCTCGACCCACGTCGAAGAGGAAAAGAAAGGAGAAACGTATAGGATCGCTCGGTACCGATTTTTCTGGCTTGCGCGTCGTGTCGCGTGATTAATACCGTAATATCGCCGATGGTTTATTAGTTTGTTCGATATAGGTATTATCGATAGTTATCACAGGATATCTCTTCTCTCGTTTACGCAGCCGATTACATGAACCGATTTACGATAGTTGCAGTGGCGAAATTATCCTCTGCTCTTAACGCGAATGATACCAACGTTGTTTCTCGTGACCTTATTACCGTTAAGAATACCATCTCCGTATCGGCCTTTCGGAATCTTCGATCCTTGAAAAATTTGCATAAAACCTAGTTCCTTTAACTAGAAGCTTCGGTGCCTTGCTATCGTTAAGACGTCGGCCGAGATCGCGTTCCGACCGCTGCTCTTTAACCGACTAGATGGAAACGAATGATCCCCTTTTCCGAAGCTCGTTGTTCCAACGCACCACGCGAGTCACGATTGCTCCAAGCTCGAAAGGCGAAAAAATCGACTCGAACCGTGGTAACCTTCCCACGCGATATCCGCAGTGATTTTAAAGCGAACGTCCGTTCCGCGAATAATTCTCACTCTCTGCGAAGCAAAATATAGAAATTAAAACGCTTAAAGGGGAATTTAATCGCGATTCGTCCGGCGATGCTTTATTTGCGATAATTCAACGATAACGAGGTAATTTCGAACGAAAACGAAAGTCCAATACATACATTCTCTCCCACGAAATCGACCAATTTCTGCGTTTTATCCAGCGGAATTCCTTTGTGGCGATCTCGTCGCGTTGAATTTCATTGATCGTTTTTTTTCCGCGAGCTCGTGTCACGCCGCGCGAGATATTTCTCGTTAAAGATACTGTATTCGAACGGGACAGAGGAGATAAACGAGATAAACGAGATAAGCGCGATTGATCGCGTAGCGATAATAGATGAAAGGAAACTTAAACCAAACGAATCAAACATGCAGATTCGACCCTCGAGAATTCGCTTCAAACGAGACGCTTCTCTTTCACGGTTCGTGGTCGTTAGTATTATTAATCAATTATCGTTCTTTCCATTCGCCTGCACGGGTATAAAAAGAATCGCGCGCGTGACGACGGGAGAATCGATTCCATCAGCTTTTCGCGCTTCGACCACCGCACCCACGCTTCTCCCTCGTGACCACCCTTTCGTCCAACTTCCCATTCCGATCCCATCTTCTCGCGTCCTCGCGTTACGTTTCCATTCCTCGAGTCCTCCTCGAAAGCGGATAAGCCGCGTTATCGAGAAGACCGTGCCTCGGCAACGGGTTTTCCGCATCGAACCGCGCGATCCGACGCTTAAACGCTGCGTCGCGACGTTTCCCGACGAATCGTCGAGATCCCGCGGGCCACGTTTAAGCGATTCCAGAGACAACGGCCAGACACTGCTGCATAGTCCGTGTACAAAGGGTATCGTTGCCTTTGCTTTTTCTACGTCGCCAGCGACCGCTTGGCAAAGCCGACGGAAACTATTTTTCTCTATTATCTCGGTCTGCGATTTTCTCCGCGCGTAAATTTCGACGAATAATATAGATCGCATAGGTCCAAATGACCCCATACGCGTTAACGCTTTACGCGATTCCGAGCCGGTGACCCAAAGTTTACGCCCGCTTAAAGAAAGCGAGCCACGTCGATCGTCACGAATTGCACGAATTTCCAAAACACGATTGGAATATCGCGAGCCTCGACGAATCACGCTGCAAGGTTACCGGCGAATTTCCGAAAGTTTCGAAATCGGCTGGGTCGTTAGCGTTCGCTTTATTCCCCGCAAGCTCGCGAGCTTCAACGTTTTCGGAATTTCCGAGAGTTCCGCGTTGCGGCGAATTTCGGCGTGGTCTGCACTTTAAAAACATTTCCGCTCTATTTCCTGCAACCGGAGCAAGCGAAATCTCGAAATTCAAAGGGATTACCGGGCTAGCGCGGCAATCGCGTTCCCCCATTTCACGGGTGCCCTATTAAACGCGAACCCCGACACGCGGAAGCGTTCAACGCGAATCGTCGTACCGAGGAAAGACGCTTCTCTCTTCGCCTCGTCTCCCAGAGAACGTCCTCTCCAAGTTGGCCCGCTCCGTTTCGAGAATCGACGTCGCGAAATCGCGTGGATCGATTCCGCAGAGCTTTCCGTGCAACACGGAAGTAGCGATCCCCGTGTTTCGAGAACGCGACGGCACGCAACGCGTTCGATAGTCGTCGCGATTTCAACTTTTCCGTCGCGAATTCGCTCGTATCTAACCTAACCGAATCGTTAGTTTCCCGACCCGAATTTCCGCGAGTCACGATACCGTGATATCGTTAGTTCCGGTAAGAACGGTTTGGAAAATCGCGATGCTTTCAGCAACGCGTTCGGTTTACCTCCGACGTATTTTCGACGTCACCGTCGCGCGAGCGATCTTCCTCGATGCCACAGGGATGGCACAACGATGGCACAACGATGGCACAGGTACGTATAGGTAAATTATCGATGGGACCGACGCGGTATGGAGGACTAAAAGGTAACGGCCGCTTCGTCGTTCGAGACAACCTAGCGAAGTTTCCTTCGACGCTGCGATCGTAGGGGAGTGACCCGGAAATTCAACGACGTCCCCGACCTCCTCGCTTCGGTCTATGTATATCGATTCGGGGGAAGATGGCAATTATCCGAGAGAAAATGAAATATCCGTCGCGCGCCAAGTAACGAGAAGGAGCGCGTCCCACTCGCAAATAGGCGAACGAAACGAACCAGCGAAACATGTCCGGGATATTCGCATCGTCCGAACGGCCTGCTCTATTAATCGTCCCTCGATCCGGTTAATGGGCTTTAATTGACTCGAGCAATCTGGTTTGCGACATTTTCGATCATCGATCTCCCACTCTCTCTCTCTCTCTCTCTCTATCCCTTTTCAACGCGATAACGATCTTTCGATTCGACCAAGCAACCCGGGCTCGCTTTAATTTCCCTTCCACCTTCCGCTTTCCTGCCCCGTGAATCCGGGAGACGCTGAAATATCGAACAAATAAATTCGACCGGAATGGTAAATTTCGTACGGTCCTCCTCTCCACCGGAAAACAGTCCTGCCGTTTACGAGATTTACGGAGATATTGTTTACGGAGTACGGTCCCCTCGGTATCGTATTTTCGACTCGAGACCGTGCTCGCGGTGGGAAGATAACGGGGCTAAGAACGGACTCGTAGAACGAAAGGTCTAGCTCGCGTTCCATCGAGAAATAGTCTCGAGTGGTAGGATTCGTCGTTTACGGGGATTGCTGCGCAAATCTTCGGCAAACGCCCGAAAAAGTAGCGACGCGTAAATTCGGTTCCGGTCGGACAAAGATCACGGTGTCACGTGTGAACGAACGCATCCGGTTTCTCGTTGAAGCGCAACCACGGAAACCTCGGAGCAAGCTTCTCCCTGTCTCGTGGGCCGTGACGCGATTACCGACATGGAAATTACCGCCAAGGAATGCTAATTCTCGCTTACCAAAAGTTTACCCTTTCAACCGGATCCAACGCTCCACGCGTTTACCTTTAAGGCCTTCGCGAAACTCGAAGCCAATCGAGTTATCCTTTACTCGATTGCTTCATCCTTGTCCATATACTTGACTCGAGCTCCGTTTAATCGCGGTGAATCATCGAAAATTCGCTTAAATCATCGTCACCGCGACGGACAGTGGGGAATTTCGCCGAAAAGCTTGCTAAAATACGAGCACGTGTTTTGTGTATTAATTCGTTAAGTCAATATTTCTATTAAAAGACATAATTAGCGTTTAATGCGAGAGAGTCTAAAATCGAATACAGCATCCTATTCTCATCGAGAATATCGGATCACCAGTCGGGAATGAAATAAATTTTCACGTGCAAACTTTGATTTCACGTGTGAGGACTATACATGTAGAATTGTTTACTCTGCAATTGTATTTTTCGAATGAATTGCAGATTGCGTTACAACCGTGAAAAAATAATCGCTTTTTGGAAGCTCTTTCGGTGAGGAGAAATTGATTTTATGGAATATATATAATATGAATGATGCTTTCATACGGTAAAGATGAAAGCGAAATTTACAACTACCTTGATCTATCTTAATTTACATAATAACGTATGCGTAGCTCTTAGCTTGGCACCGTTTTGCAAAAAAAATTATTTTTATTATAAAATTATTTTTTGAAAAACGATACCAATTACCAGGTCTCACCACGTGGAGGTGGCTACGCATCGAGACCCGCACACGCGCCCTAATGGCGCAACCTACTGGTGCTATCCATATCAAAGATACCCTAGTCTAACTTGGAGCGAAAAAAGTTAAAGCGACTCTAGCGAATTAAAAGCTGAAAAAAGAAAAAATAATTAATAACTGAAAAGAAAAGAATTAATACCTGAAAACAAAAAGAAAATAGTTAGTAAATTGTTTAATGGGGTGGGGTGAGGTTGAGGTAGCCATCCCCAACCTCACTTCGGACTCCCACCCGTCGCGCACTATGAAAATTTATATATTACACTTCCGAAATCGAACCGACAAATGAATTACTCTGCGTCGCGTCGCCCTTTATATAGCCTCCGATCGGTCGAGCCCCCCACCCCGATCGGAAATTTTCGAACTTTGCCAATTTTATTAATTATTATTTTCCCGCTCTAATAGCTAATAATTTAATAATTTTTTTATTGTTATTATATGAAAAAGTTGCGTTGCAAACAATTTGTTAATAATAATATTAATTTGTTATTAACAATGAGTGGTAGAATTTGTAAATATTTTTGCAGGTTGTAAGTACATTTTTACACAAGTACGTCATTATTTCAAGTAATAGCCAATAATTTATTAATTTTTTTACTTTTATTTTTATTGTTTTTTTTATACTTTTATTTGTTATTAACGGTAAATATAATAATTTATGGACTTTTTATAAATTATATCTATATTTATGCATTCAGAATATAAATTTCCGTGATGTGTTTATTTTTAGTTCTCCTACTACATTTTGAACATGAGAGTATGTACGTGACAAAATGATATGGCCATTCAGTGGTTATCGATTAAGGATCGTCACAGTAGAAAGAAATTATACGTATTATTCAGTGAAAAATAAACAATTAAAAATGTTACATTGGTCAGAAATTTGGTAACTTTTACATTTTCGAGCTCGTAGAGTGTTCGTAAACGGATTTAGAATTTTAAAAGATTAATTAAAATATGTTATTATCGTTGGAATAAACGTCCTTTTGATATTAATGATAATAAAAATTTAATATTTCTTAAATATTTATTTAATATTTCTCGGGGATGTCTGTTCAAATAATTTGAAAATTTTACCGAAAGAAATTATGATAAATAATATTAAATTAAAACTGAGAATTCAGATGACCTCTATCTCAGTAATTGATTATTATATTTCAAACTTTCGTGGCACGTCTGGTGCGTTAAAATGTACATAACAAACGTGGCATAACAGCAAATCGATGTTTTACACTTGAAAAATTGAATTTTAGCCAGTCTTTTGGGACAAGTCCACGGTGTGACAGATACATCGCGTTGTTCCATGGCGAAAATTTACGTAATCCTCTCAACGATACATCTTTGGCTAGCAAGTCATTAGCGAGAGCAGCACTCGTAGACGATTCGTAAATAAAAATGTAAAGTACGAGTCGTATTTTCGAGTTGAAAATGCTAGATGCGCGACAATGGGAGGAAAAGAAAGTAAAGGAGACTTTCTCGTTAAAAAATAGTAACGTTGGTTAGGAGAAGATGGCTGTCGAAACCTTTTAAGGCACGGAAAGCCCGGTCGAGATTTTTGTCGTTGTTTCTACGAAAAATCTTGGTTTTTTGTTTTGTTCGGAACATGAGGCTTTGCTTTCTCCTCGAGCCCCGAGACGCGAGATTCGCGTTCAAAGGCGATACGGGTTTTCCAAACGTAACGGCACGTAATGGTTCGCGAAACGCGAAAAAGTTTTCGCGGCAACGACGACGACGACGACGACGACGACGACGAATTCTCGTCCGTTGTCTAATCGATCGATTGCGAGGCTGTAAAAATGTTGGAACGTTTTTCGTAATCGAGTCACGAGACAGTCGCAGGAAAGATGTTGGCACGTTCTCGCGCATCGAAGTCTGCAAAATCGGAATTCGTCGGGGAGTTTGAAAAGCGCGAGGATGCTGTATACGCGTTCTTAGCTGTAATTCGATGGAAAACGAGCTAACTTGACATAACGTGACGCAGCTGATCGTTATAACAGTTCTAAATTGAAACATCGAGTGGCAATACCGAGTGACGCGTGAACGCCTGTTCCTCGCGTTCACGCGTAAACTTTAACGACTTTCCGGTAAAGGTTTCCTTCGCTCTCTGGTAAGTAAAATAAAGAGATAAAAAGGATTTAGCGCGAAGAAGCGATGGAAGCTCGGTGGTTGCGTAAATCACGTCGGCCTTCGGAATCGCATTCGATCAAGAGCAGGAAGTCGTGGCGCGTTTCGTGACTAGGTTCCCGCGGTCTTCCGGTAGCGTGCAGCCGTGCCCTTGTAATCGTAATTGGACTGGCGAGGAACGAGGGTGAGAACAGGGAATAGGAGTGGAGAGTCGTCTTAAACGCGTGTACGGCTGCGAATCGGCGATACACCGAAACAAGTAGATCCGGGATTAAACCAGTCGCTGGCTGATCCACGCGACGCGATGAGACGCGACGCGTCGATCGGTTCGTTTCGTTACCGATATACCTTCTCTATTCCGATGTAGCATGGGAATAACGCGCGTCGAACGGAGAGAAATTTCGCGTCGCATCGAATCTGCTGGCGCTCGATCGTATCCATTTTCACATGTGCAACGAACCGTGGAAAACGGAGATAATTTAATTATCAACGATACATCGACGCTATCAATGAAACCGTAGGCCCCTATTTACCGATACGACGCGTTACCTAGCAGTAATCGCTGGCAGTAACTACTGGCTCTGACCGCGGTTGATAAACGACCGTGTACCGTTAATATCGCTTTGTCGAAAATGTTATACCTGGAATAATTAACCTTACGGCATAGTCGGTTAGCTCGAGCAGCTGGTCCTTTCGAGAGCACGGACTTTTTCCGCCGAACGGTATTGTTCCGCGCGCAAATATCGTCTTCGCGTTGAAGTAGCTCGCGCGGTTGAAAGCTGTCTCCCAACTTCCACTTTAGACTTGCTCCACTCGAGACGGAGGAAATTTTCAGAGCATCTCGTCCGAGCCACGCTCTACTCGCTCGGACCTTGATAATCGTCCACGAAATTGCGGTCAAAGTCGTAATTGCTCGTGGAAACGACGTCGTTTCGCTGGCATCTTCAAAGAAGTCGCGTTGGAAGATTTGACCCGAACGTCCGAACAAAGCTAATCCGTTTTACGCATCGATCCGTGTTACCGTTTCATTTAGGAATAACCCTGCGTCATTCCGAATCGAGTCCCCAGCTGGTACATATCGTTGTGTAAATTTAACACCGTTACCAATCGAATATATATCTCGGGAAATCGATATTTTGATAATAATAAAACGAGCGTAACGGGCGGTACGTGTTCGCTTACATTTCGCTCTTCGTACGAACACCGTCCATCTTGTCGCGTATTCGTTCCAGTCGTGAGAACCCGTTCGAAAATTAATCTACGACCATACGTTATCGCGAATGCGACGTCCATGGGACAACGATCTCGATGAAATCGTAGGCGGTGAAATTTTCCAAGTTCCCTACGATTTACGTTTAGCTAACGGGAAACGAGCGAAATTTCGTCGGGGCGTGGGACGAAACCATGACGATGGCATCCTACCGAATAAAGGTAAAACTCGACGGGATCGACGAAACGATGTGAAATTTCGACTAGTTTCTAAACGAGGAAAAGAAGTCGAAACGAACATGACGGCCGGATGGTCTCGGTCGCACAGGTCGTTTCGCGTAACGCGATTCGCGTTTATTAACGTAGCCGTGCGCCATTTCAATTGCATTTCCCAACATTCCCGTACGTGTTCGGCCGGGCGCGACTAACTTTTGCCGACTGTAACCATATTTTCCCGAGCGTACAGCTGTCTCGGATTCCTCGCTGCTGCGTTCGAAACAACGCCGCTAAATTGTCCGTAGTCGTTAAAATGCACTTGGCGAAATACGGTACCGTGAACCTTTAAATCTTCCCCGCGAAATTCACCTCGTCTGTCGAGCATCGAGCTACTCGTCGCTCCTGCGTCGCATTTTTTCGCCTCCACGATAAATACGCGTTTCGATCGACGTCCCTTATCGCGAGATCGCGCGACGCGTCTCGCGATGAGGAATACGTAGCAGCATCGCGTCTGGTTCGCACGGTTTGCGCCATTACGTATTCCCCTCGAGGAATTTACCGCATTTCCCCTTCGTCCGGTGCACCACGTCTTTCCTACTCTCTATTCTTCTCCTCGCGCGAATTGTCGATTCTTTCGAAGCCAAAACCCCTTTCGATCGATCTCTAGCTGCGCGACCACCGGCAACTTTTCATTCCTCTTCTCGGCTCGATAAGCGATAAACATTTCGCGCGATGACTCTTTTAGCACCGCCTTATATTTCGAGAAACTGCTTGCACCGCACACGGTCAGGCGAGTCGATTGTTTTCTCACATTTCCGACGTTCCAAAGTCTTCCGTACGAGAATCCGGTGAGATTTTCGGGATAAACGAGATCGCGTTTCTCGGAGAAAGAAAAATCCAAGAACATTTCATCCGACTCGTTTGGACAGTTGGGACAAAAGTTGCAGCGAGTTGGTGCCGTTAACGCTTCCCGAAGCGAGATCTTGCAAACTTTTCCCGTTTCAATGACGACGCAAAGCCAAGCTTTTCGCCGCTTTCAGCGCTACCGATAAAATTTTCGGAAGTTACTTTAATTAACGAGCAGCGAGCCAATTCGCCCGTGCGAATGCCTGGAAAGCGTTGGGAAACATTCCGAACGCTTCAACCGCGCGCGATCATCGATTCGAATAGATTTTATCGAAATTTTTCTTCGCTCTTTACCTTTATTGCCCCTATCCGTAGTTCGCGGTGAGAAGAATTTTCGAAAAATTTCGACGGCGTCCCTGGAGATTTATCGTTCGATCGATTACGCGGATCGAGGATGCCGGTTACCTTCTGCAAATTATTCGGCGTCGCTCTCGAAGGAAAGAGGACGGTGTTATCGCGACGCGGAGATTTTCAGCGGCAATATCGGTGAATATCCGAAACGATCCTCTTCACCTTTCCTGGCTTTCCAGGCAACCCCTTACCAGCGATCTTCTTCCTCTTCGAGCCTCGAACGAGGTTCGTCGAGTCGGGGATTAGAGAAGAGCCGGTGCTTCCAGTGGCACGGCCTTTGCTTCGCGAAACGAGAGATTTCCAGCTTTATTACTGGAACGAAAGACGAGATACCGTAGTCGACGGCATCGACGGCCACGAATCCGGAGGAAACACCGGCAAATGTAAATAACGAAACAAACGGGACGCGGTGTACGCGGCGTAAAATGGAGTGCTCGTTTTAAAGAGATAGCTCGTTCCTTTGTCACCCTTGCTTCGTTAATTCGACCGCGACGATAGCCGTCGTTAAACGAGTAAACGTTCGATTAATCGAGACGTCCCGAGCGATCCGAAATGCGGTAAACGTTTGAAAGTTATCTCGCTGGAACGGAAAAGAAAGTCGAGCGATCGGTGGATCGTTGTGGAAAGTTCTCGGTAGTCAGGACGGAAAAACGAAGGAAAGGAGAGGGTAGGCAAGTTTGGAAGGAAATTGGAGGAAAGTTAAGGGAGCGTGAGCCGTTCGACTCGGGTGGTCCGAGTGGAGGATATATCGATTAAAGCGAGCGAGGCAAAGACGAGCGAAGAAAAATCGGCGCGTAATCCGGCTAAACGAAGGGAAAGGTAAAAAGCGAACGCGGCGCTACACTCGCGATGATCGGAGAGAGGGGGGCGGGGAAGAAAATGAGGCGTCGGAGAGGCGAAGGAAAAATGAAAATGAAAAGATGGTTGGGTGTGGAAGAGAGCGAGTAAGAGGGCGTGGGAAAGAGGAGGAAATGGACGAGGAGGTTCTAATTAAGGCTTCTTGGCCTCGAACCAATTACGAGGCCAGAAAGGTTCACCGTGAGATATACGCGTGGTATCGGTTTGGATCGGGACCGGAAGCACCGGACCTGCGGTTAACGCGAAACTTTCTTCCACCGTGGCGAAAATCGCTCGTAAAACGGCCGAGATCGCTAATTAGCAATTAGACGCGGCGCTGTTCTCGCGACCGTGCCTTTTTTAATCCACGCTTCGTCCGCGAAATGGAATTCATCGGGGACTCTGTCGAGTCGACGTAAACCCCCCGAAC
>NW_016908738.1:303168-354588 GCF_001483705.2 Eufriesea mexicana | reverse complement strand
CTCTTCCCTCGGGGTAAATATTTGACGTCGTAGATTCGATAAACAACGCGCGTAGTTGCACAATTCCCCGTCCAACGGGAACTCGTACGGTCTCGCGTTTGCCTTCGTTTGTCTTCGTAAAACGATCTTCGAATCGACGCGTGTTCGTTCCGCGCTTATCTGCCGACATTTTTAGATTCTACAGGTAGTTTCGTATACCGCTACCCTTCCGTCCATTTCCATTCGATAGAACTAGGTAACGCGACGTTCCCGTCGTTCGATTAGATCGATCCGAACTCGACAACCGAATCGCGAATCGTACTCGGAAATTTTCAAACGGTTTTAAGCGATGTAACATTTCGCGAAAAATTTCGCGCAATCGGCGAGAGAGGGAGCGAAACAGAGGGTTAATGGTATTCGAACGTTTCGCTGGTAAAAGCGACGAAGGCGCAGCGGATAACGCTCGGTTGAAAGTTAGTTCGAAGTTGACCGACACTGTCAGCTATCCGGGTATACGTGGTGATATAAATTATTCGTTCGGTGGCGTAGCTGTGACGACGCGGCGTACATCGAGCAATAAAGTGGCAGCCACGTGGCTGAAATTATCGTTAGCTCGTAATATCGTATCCCGCGCTTTACTCTCTCCTCGCTGACACTTCCCCGAGCGATGCCGGCTCGTCGTTTCGTCTTTTCCACAGGGATAATCTGCTCTTTGTTTAACGTCGTCGACGTTGCTTGCACGTGTTTTCACTTCCCCGCTGAATTACGGCTTATCATTTTCTCTTTCGACGAGGGACGCTCCTCTAACGACGTTCCGTGCCAGATCGAATTTCCTCGTAATTCTCCCGTCTTTTCTCATTTTTCCTTTTATTTTTTCTTATTCTTTTATACTTTTCGTTTAATTCGTTTCGTTACGTAGTCATTTACGGTCTTTTCGTTATAATCCACGTTAGCATCCTGAGCCGTTTCTACGATGCACCCTATTATACTTGCATTACATTACGGTACGACAATTCGCGTCGCGCGTAATTCACTTTCTCCTCGCCACGCGTTACCCAGCTCGGAATAGCGCTATTAAAACGTTAAACGACCTTTAACTAGAGCCTTTGCCAGTTTTACGTGTCTCGAGAACGTTTCAACCTTTGCGAAACGTTTCGTTCGTAATTCGCTGTCAGTCTTTACACGCGCTATAAATAACCGTCCAACAAATTTGCGTCGCTCTACTTTGCAACACGATTTTCTCAACATCGTCCTCTTCGAGCTTCTCATCCTTGCTCTCCGAAACGTAATTCGCGAAATAGAATTCCGAGGAATCCACTCGCCACGTGTCGGGAATCGAGTAACGTAGTCGGTGGAAAAAAAATCGATGGATTTCGCAGCTCCTGCGAAAAACCAGTCCCTCGTGGCAGTCGATTACTTTCAACCCTCTTTCCCCGTTACAGCTAAACGTCGCTCGAGTGTCGCTGGATCCTCGGAACGCGTGATCCTCCAAAGTCAGCAGGGTTCGAACCTCGAGGAACGACACCTCTTCCTTTATAAATCCGTTCGTGTCTCGATAAATCTGTCTATTCCCGAGATCGCGAGAGGCAACGAATTTCCTGAAGCGATGCAACGGCGAAGAAGGGAAATATTTCTATTTCTTTCTCGGCTCGTACGATACTCCGCATTCGTCGCGTTGCCCCGCATGCATGGTCAAATTTTACCACATCGAGGATCAACAGGTTCCGATCGTTCGCTCAGCCTCGAGGAAACGCGAGTTTTAAGCGCATCGACCTTCTTCGTGCAACGACCGATGAACAAACGCGATTCTAATCGACCATAATTCGGGGATCGTTTATCCGAGGAGGGACCGTCGTATCAACGACACCACGGTAATCGAGACGTCGTTTCCGTAACATTTCTACGACTTTCGACCAGACTTTCCAGTTTCCCCATACGCGTTCGACACACGTTCGAGGTAAAATTTAATTACTTTACACGTTTGAAGCTTCAACGTACATTTTTTACTTATCTTGATCATACTTACCTTGTAACACTTACCTGAATTCCTCTTAATTTGCACATTGGCCACTCTCTATTATCAAAGTTCGAAGAAAGCAATGAAAATTTAAAAGAAATAGTACATTTCTTTCACTTTGTGCGTAGCTCTTAGCTTGGTATCGTTTCCCAAAAATTATTTTTTGGAAAACGATACCAATTACCAGGTCTCACCACGTGGAGGTGGCTACGCACCGAGACCCGGACATGCGCCCTAATGGCGCAACCTACTGGTGCTATCCATATCAAAGATACCCTAGTCTAACTTGGAGCGAAAAAAGTTAAAGCGACTCTACTGACACTGTATTTTATTTCGTGTCTTACAAAGGGGACTTCGATTCGATATACTAAAATTCTACTGTCGCAATAAAATAAGTTCCCATAAAAATAGGGAACGAAATGTAAAAGACGCTAGCAAGTGAAAAATCGTGGCGCGCCCGAACGAGATCGCGATTATTCGAAAGACCGATTAGCCTACTACCTACGTATGTTTTTATTTCAAGTAATAGGCAATAATTTATTAATTTTTGCACTTTTATTATAAATTTACACTGCGAACAATTTGTTAATTTGTTATTAACTATAACTCTAATAATTTATAAACTTTTTGGAAATTATTGGTACATTTTAGCACAAGTACGTTACGAGTTCCAACAATAGCTCGTAATTTATTAACTTTATTACTTTTATTATAAATGTACATGTTGTTTAATTTGTTAATAACGATATTCTTTTGTTATTACTAATAAATTTATAATTTGTAAGCATGTTTTATGAACTATAACTATAATCGCTTCCCTATAGGATAAGTTTCTATGATACGTATATTATATGTATATGAAAATATTTTTATCTTCTCTTTGACTTTGATTAAAATGAAGTACTATATAAAAAATGAAAATGTCGATGGATTCATTCTCTTCTTAAAAGTTAGGCGGTAGTTTACTTTTTAACAAGTTTGTATTGTAAATATATTCGTGTTTATGTATGGAATAACGAAACTGTTTCAAATGACAAGTGATTTAAAGTAGTTTCTTATAATTTTTCAGTGAGTACAAAAACGTACGTGAGAATATGTACGTATTATACGTATAAAAATTGAGATCTCCTTGACGATGATTTTGATAGACAAAATTCTTTCTCTTCGTTAATAATATTCTAATTATGTTAACATGTTATTAATAATTACGTGAGGGATAGCATGAATTGGTAACAACGACCAACATGATTTATCGAAATAAGGAACAAAATTATAAGTAAATTGAGTTAATTGAGAACTGAAATGAGTATACGATCATGGATATTGTTTTTATAGTCTGTGTATGTAATTTACAAATGAATTGCATAGGATATAGTAATCAGTGAAAGAATATTATTATCTTCGGCATGAGTTCAAACACTCGGTGCAATAATGACTGATAATAAATTAATTAACCAGAGATATATGTCCAAAATTATATTGGATAGTTGCTTAAGGATGCGCCTTTACGATGCAATTAGAAAAGTTCACACATTAATTCCAGATATTCACTAATTTGTTAACTTTTCAGTACCAAATGAAAAGTCAAATGACACCGGTATGTCTTTGAACTAAAAGCTGAAGAAAGTAAGAATAGCACAGAATATGCGAGGACGTCATCGAATACCTGTCAACGGAACAGACAAGGACAGAACGTGATTAGAAAAGGACAGAGATGCTTCGGCAGAGAATATTAACCAATTATTCAATTTCTGCGATTAATTTATGAACTTTTATAGCTACATCGCATACCTTCATCCTCAGGCAAGATTCTTATGCAATTTCCGTACATAATTTAATGCCAATTGATATATTATTTATTAATTATTAATTATTGTTTGATGCCGTACGTAATAATGGCCGCCATAAATTGCTACGAAAATATTTAATTATGGACGAAACTAGAAGTAAAATATGAACAACAGTGATATGGGAAGATGTCCAAGGATATTGTTTTTATAACGTGTACATGTAATTTATAAATTAATTGTACAGGAAACTGTAATTACCGAAAAGCCAATAGTATCTTCGACGTCAGTTCGAACGGTCCGGGGTATAATTACTCGTAATTAATTAATTAGGAAGAAATTAATGTCCAAAGTTATACTAGAAAGTTCATAAAGGACGTGCCTTTACGATGCAATTATAAAAGTGCATAAATTAGTTAAAAAAATTAAGTAATTTGTTGATTTTCCAATGAAAATTCAAATTACATCGGTCAGCGCCATCTATGTCTTTGGACTGGAAACTTGTGTTACAACTTCCAATATAAAATTCTGGAAATATCAGTCACCGCCATCTATGATTTTGGATTGGAAACTTGTGTTCCAGTCCAAAATCTTAGATGGCGCTGACTGACATTTCTAGAAGTTTGTGTTAAGATCAAATAACATGAGAAGAGCTCGATACCGACCAATTCTTAAGAATAACGTCATTTCAAAGAATTTCATGGATAATACTTTCGCAATCTAACCGTAAAATTTTAAACCGATTTTACAATATATATATTATACATAGTTTACTCATTACAGGAGATTTTAATTATTTTTCTTACCATACTTACCTTACTTACATTACTTTCCCTAATTCGTCATAATTTATACATTGTTACAAGAGAAACTAATAATTGAAATATCTTAAACTTATTACCAACCTATATATCAACTATAATTAACATATATATCTAATTAATGACTATTTTATACTTAATTTATGACTATTTCATAACTAATTTATAAATAATATTTGGCACGTATGTGTGTTAAAATAATTAATTATGAACAAAACTAGAAGTAAACTACGAACGGATACGAAAATAAAATACGAAATCGTATCACGAGAAATGTGTTTTTTTAGCAGTCTAATTGCACCGATTTGCGAATCGCTCTTGCTGACTTCGGAAATTCGAACCGGGTCTGTCCTTCGACTTTTTTAAACGTTTTATGCATCAAAAAACTCGTCGAAAAAAGCGCTAAAGAATAAGCTAAAAAAATCTGGACTTTTCAATCGGTACGATTTTTGCCGATTTCTCCGACTACACGATGGATACGTCGGGCGATCGAATTTGACAAGATTTTTTAATATGGATTTTTTTGCTTTTTTACGTTCTTTATTCATCAGGCAACTCGTATGCAAAAAATCTAAAAAATTGAATCACCGGAACTGTGTTTTTTAGCAGTCTAATTGCACCGATTTGCGAATCGCTCTTGCTGACTTTGGAAATTCGAACCGGGTCTATCCCTCGACTTTTTTAAACGTTTTATGTATCAAACAACTCGTCGAAAAAAGCGCTGAAGGATAAGCTAAAAAAATCTGGACTTTTCAATCGGTCCGATTTTTATCGATTCCACTGGCGAGAAATTTTTGGCCAATTTCGCGACTTTGTAACAGGATAACATAATATAACAGGAGGTCGTTCGTCGACTGATTCCAAGAAATGACGTCATTTCCAAGAATTCTCGGACAATACTTTTGCCGCCCATATGGACAATAACTTTCCCGCCTTTGGACAATACTTTTACCGCCACCGTGGACAATAATTTTACCGCTCTGGACAATACTTTTGCCGCCAGTGGTCAATACTTTTGCCGCCCGTGGACAATACTTTTACCGCTACGGTGGACAATATTTTCACCGCCACGATGGACAATACTTTTACGGTCGTCTAGAAAAATTTTTGGCCGATTCCGTGATTTTGTATCAGGAGAACATAATATGGAAGGAGGTCGCTCGTCGAGACAGTTCCAAGAAATGATGTCATTTCCAAGAATCCTCGGACAGTACCTTTGGCTCTTATGTGAAAAATTTCTGACCGATTCCGTGATTTTGTATAAGGAGAACATAATATGGAAGGAGGTCGCTCGTCGAGACAGTTCCAAGAAATGACGTCATTTCCAAGAATTATCGGACGATTATTTAGCGACACCGCTATAAAATTTTTGGCCAATTTCGCGACTTTGTAACAGGATAACATAACATAACAGGAGGTCGTTCGCCGACTGATTCCAAGAAATGACGCCATTTCCAAGAATTCTCGGACAATACTTTTGCCGCCCATATGGACAATACCTTTCCCGCCTTTGGACAATACTTTTGCCATCTCGATGGACAATACTTTTACCGCCACCGTGGACAATACTTTTGCCGCCCGTGGACAATACTTTTGCCGCCCGTGGACAATACTTTTACCGCTACGGTGGACAATATTTTTGCCGCCACGATGGACAATACTTTTACGGTCGCGTAGAAAAATTTTTGGCCGATTCCGTGATTTTGTATCAGGAGAACATAATATGAAAGGAGGTTGTTTGTCGAGACAGTTCCAAGAAATGACGTCATTTCCAAGAATTATCGGACGCTTATTTTGCAACACCGCCATAAAATTTTCGGCAGATTTCGCGACTTTGTATCAGGTTAGCATAACATCATAGGAGGTTGATCGTCGACGAATTCCAAGAAATGACGTCATTTCCAAGAATTCTCAGACACTACTTTTACTGCCTCGCCGTAAAGTTTTCGGCCGATTTCGCGACTTTGTATCAGAATAACATAATATGATAGGAGGTCGCTCGTCGACCAATTTCAAGATTTTACATCGTTTCAAGAATTATCTAAATAATTCTTTTTTTGCTTTGCAGTACATTTTAATTATTTTACCTACCATATACTTACCTTATACTTACCTTATACTTACCTTACTTACCGTCCTTACATACCTTCCCTTACTTGCGTTCCTTTTTTTACTTACAAGGAGAATGCAAGTCTTTCGTGTCACCGATTTAGTTGAAATTGTGCAAGTTTGTAAATATCGTCATGCAATTAAAGAAAATATATCATTGTAGCGGCATCTACTCAACAGCTTTTGAGATATTTACGATTAAAGTTTTATTACTCTATTAATTACAGGCTTATTTCCACTACTTTTTAATCGCAGTTGTAGACTAACGGTGATAGTCGAGAATTTCTATACTTGAGGACCGGGGTTCGATTCCGGTTCATAAAATAGTACTTCTTTTTCAATCTATTTTTTATTTTGTATTCATTTTTTGCATATGAAAACATTGTAAATAAAAATTCTTAATAAAAAAATTTATTTTTTACCCTCTCTTAGGCCAGTATATATTTATTACTTAATAAGAATATTATGCAAGGAAAACACATTTTATAGCCATCTTATTTACCAGTAACTAATTATTAAATTAAACATTGTATAAGAATGTTGCCTATAATTTCAACTTTGCTGCGTAGCTATAAATGTTCACGAATTAATTACAAAAACTTGGAAATTTATTAATTTTCTGCTGGCGAATTGATTTATTAAGGTGCATTATTAGCGCTTAACCAGAAGTGGTATCTGGTTCGTATCAAAATTTTACCGACTGCGATCAGCACCATCTATGATTTGGGCTCAAAAATCAAGAAAGTAATAGGAATATAGAATAGGCAAGGAGGTCGTCGAAGTGTTGGTCACGTGGTAGACGAGGACAGAGTGGGGTAGAAAAGGATAGAATGGCTCCGGCAGTGAAAAATTATTAATTACTCAATTTCCGTAATTAATTTATGAACTTTTATAATTTCATTGCAAAGCTGGAACTTCAGGCTATATTCTTATATAATATACGTAAAGAATTTAACTCTAAATTGTTAGTTATTAATTTTTGTTTTATGGCGTCTATGATTTCGTAACGGCGACCATCACGACCTTCCGTGAAAATATTTATTTATATCGAAAAATATATTGGAAAGTTCTTGAAGGATTTGCCTTTACGATGCAATTATAAAAGTTCATAAATTAATCGCAGGAATCGAGTAATTAATTAATTTTTTAATAAAAATTCAAATGGGAACAGTCAGCGCTACCAATAGTTGTGTACTGGAACTAACGGAGCAGTTCCAGATAAAAATCATAGATGGCGCTGACTGTTCCTTTTTGAATTTTTATTAGAAAATTAATTAATTACTCGATTCCTGCGATTAATTTATGAACTTTTATAATTGCATCGTAAAGGCAGATCCTTCAAGAACTTTCCAATATATTTTTCGATATAAATTTATCCCTAATTAATTAATTATTAATTATTACTTTACGAAGAGTTCGAATTGTTGTCGTAGACGCCATTGGGTTTTCATTAATTACTCTCCCTTACGCAATTAATTTATGAAACTTTATGCACTCGTTAGAAAGACAATGTCCTTGCGAATCTTCTCATATAACTTTTGATCACATTTTCCTTCTAGTTTCGTTTAGTAATAAATATTTTCACGGAAGGTCGTGATGGTCGCCGTTACGAAATCATAGACGCCATAAAACAAAAATTAATAACTAACAATTTAGAGTTAAATTCTTTACGTATATTATATAAGAATATAGCCTGAAGTTCCAGCTTTGCAATGAAATTATAAAAGTTCATAAATTAATTACGGAAATTGAGTAATTAATAATTTTTCACTGCCGGAGACATTCTATCCTTTTCTACCCCTCTCTGTCCTCGTTTACCACGTGACCAACACTTCGACGACCTCCTTGCCTATTCTATATTCCTATTACTTTCTTGATTTTTGAGCCCAAATCATAGATGGCGCTGATCGCAGACGGTAAAATTTTTATTTATTCGGCAGTAGGAAATTAATAAATTCCCAAGTTTTTCTCATTAATTCATGAACATTTATAGCTGCACAGCAAAATTGAAATTATAGGCAACATTCATGTACAGTATTTAATTTAATAATTAATACTTACATGGGCAGTAGGTTTTGTATTTCCTGTAGTAAATAAGATTGCTATACAAAAGTATTTTTCTTTCAGAATATTCTTATTATGTAATAATTATACACTAGCATAAGAAAGCGTAAAAAATAAATTATTTTATTAAGAAATTTTATTTACAATTTTTTCATAGACGAAAAATGAACACAAAATTAAAAATAGATTAAAAAAGTACCAACCATGGGACGAGAATCGAACCACGGTTCATTACCACAGGAATTTTCATCTATCGCTGTTAGGCCACGTCTGCACTTGTAAAATGATGGAAATAAATCTGTAATTAACGAAGTGATGAAACTTTAATCGTAAATATCTCAAAAACTATTGAGTAGTTGCCGCTATAATGATATATTTTCTTAAACTGCATGATGATATCTACAAACCTGCAAAGTATCAACTAAATCCGTGACCCGAAGCACTTGCACTTCCTTGTTAGCTTAATTCCTCTTCATTTAAATATCTTTTAAACAGATATTGCCCACTCTCTATTTTCGAATTCCAAAGGGAACAGTGAAAATTCACAAGAGATAGGACATATGTTATACTTTGTGTGTAGCTCTTAGCTTGATATCGTTTACCAAAGGAAAACGATACCAATTACCAGGTCTCACCACGTGGAGGTGGCTACGCATCGAGACCCGACATGCGCCCTAGTGGCGCAGCCTGCTGGTGCTACCTGTATCAAAGGTACCCTAATCTAACTTGGAGCGAATTAAGTTAAAGTGACTCTACTGACACTTTATTTTATTTCGTGTCTTACAAAAGGGATTTCGGTTCGGTATACTGAAACTCTACTGTCGCAACGCTAAGATATTTTCAAGTTCCCATAAAAATAGGGAATGAAATATCAAACACGCGAGCAAATAGAAAATCGCGACGCGCCCGAACGAGATCGCGATTATTCGAAAGACCGACTAGCCTAGGCGATGTACTCCCGTGTACAGAGATAACTTCATACCTCGGCACCCTCCCGATCGGGCCTAGCTCAATTCCAGTCACTGTCGCACTCGCCAAGACTTACACGTGGACCAAGGATAGTCCCTGAACCAATGAAACTTCTAGTGTCAACGCGAGGGCCCTGCTGGGCGGTTGCCGGCCAAGACAGACACTTCGCATCCCAGCCACACGGGGTAGAACTTAATCATCCCTGTGGTCTAACCGTAGATGGTACTAGTCCGTCAGCCAGCATGTGCCCGAGCCCCAGTCGCGTACGACTTAGGCAGCGGACCGCCCCGTCGAGGTCAGAAGACGCACTGATCCGAGGGGGTCACCCTGGAACCCGATGCATGACGAGATTGACAGTGACTGGAAATGAGTGTCGGAGACGAGTCGTGAGGATGACTTACGAAGCATGTACTTATCGAGTACACGAGAGCACGTCGCGTAGGCTAGTCGGTACTTACGAACGATCGCGATTATCGCGAGAACAATTATGTTCTATTTGCTAAACGAGGGGGATAAGAAAATGATAGAGAATTTATAAATTTCGCTCCAAATTAGGTAGCTTACCTTTGTACAGACAGCGCGCACATGATACTTAGTCTATGGATCTATCTTATGATTACTTAAAAGTAAACGCACGCATCGTTCATTGATGTGTCGCAAACAGAATCTTGAGAAACCTAAAAGCTAAAACAGAATATATTATTGTTAATATGTAGCTGAAAGGAAAGGGATTAGTACGAGGAAACCATCAAGGATAATAACCAAATGGAACGAGCAAGCCAACGACGAGACCTGAGCAACATAACTACGAGACAGAAACATTCCAACGGTGAGATATAAACATACCAACGAGGAAGCGCTCGAGTATTATACGAAATACTCGAACGCTCTAACGAAAACAAATCGAACGGAAGTCGTAAAATTTGTGAAAGGAAAGATTTAGCCAACGATGAGACATAAGTAAACCAACGACGAAGCATTCGAATATTATACGAAATACTCGAATGCTGAAACAAAGACACATAGAATGAAAAAAATAAAATCTGCAAGAAGAAATTATTGTTAAATTATTTAAGAGAGTGGACAATGGCCACTGAATAGCCATTGATCTAGCCAACGATGATATACAATACAAATAAACCAACGACGAAGCATTCGAATATTGTACGAAATACTCGAATGCACAAACAATGAAAACTAGAATGGAAGAAATAATATCTGAAAGAAGAAAGAGAATTAAAACCTGAAAGAAAAAATAATTATTACCTGAAAGAAGAAATTATTGTTAAATTATTTAAGAGAGTGGACAATGACCACTGAATAGCCATTGATCTACCCAACGATGATATACATATAAACCAACGATGAAACATTCGCATATTGTAAAAAATACTCCAATGCACAAATAATGAAATCTAGAATAAAAGAAATAGAATCTGAAAGAAGAAAGATAATTAAAACCTGAAAGAAAAAATATTAACGCGGACCTTCCGAAGTCGAAATAACAACTGGCTCGAGCCTGCACGCGGGCCCCTTATATAGCGACGGCCGGCCGGCCGAAGATCGGCGAAAATTTCCGAACTTTACCGATTACTTTAAAAGTTACTTTTTCGCTGTAATAACTAATAATTTATTAACTTTTTTGACTTTTATCGTTAATATATATTACAAACTATTTGTGATCAATAATTTTAATTTGCTATTAACGATAAATTTATTAATTTATTAGCTTTTTGTAAATTACGAATAAATTGTAACACCAATACGTTGTTTGTTTAAGTAGCAGCTAATAATTTATTAACTTTCTTTACTTTTATCGTTAATATAGGTTGCAAAATATTTGTTATTGACAATAAATGTAGTAATTTATTAACTTTTTGCTAATTATAGATACATTTTCACGCAAATTCGTTATATATACTAGTAATAGCCTATAATTTAGTAATTTTTCCACTTGTGTTATAAATTTACGTTGTGACCAATTTGTTATTAGAAATAATTGTAATAATTTTTACACTTTTGCAAATTATAGTTACATTTAAACATTAGTATGATATTGTACAAGTAATAACCAATGAATTAAATTCTTTTCTTGTATTATAAATTTACGCTATGAACAATTTATTATTAATAAGAAATTGGATTATTTATACATTTTTATGAACTATAACTGTATTTGAATGACGTCATTGCCAAGAATTCCGTCCACTTATCTCTCGCAGCCTCAAAAATCGTCAAATGTTTAACTGAAACATCGAAAATTTACAAAAGATAGGCAATATCTTAAACTTTGTGCGTAGCTCTTAGCTTGGTATCGTTTTCCAAAAATTATTCTTTGGGAAACGATACCAATTACCAGGTCTCACCACGTGGAGGTGGCTACGCAACGAGACCCGACATGCGCCCTAATGGCGCAACCTACTGGTGCTATCCGTATCAAAAGTAGCCTAATCTAACTTGGAGCGAATTAAGTTAAACTCTACTGACTCTACTGACACTTTACAAAATATCGTGTGTTACAAAAGGGGTTTCGGTTCGGTATACTACAACTCTATTTTCGCAACATTAAAATATTTAAACAGAGATATAACTAGGGAATGAAATATAAAAGACGCGAGCAAGTGAAAAATCGCGACGCGCCCGAACGAGATCGCGATTATTCGAAAGACCGACTAGCCTACGAGACGTACTCTCGTGTACAAGACAACTTCATGCCTCGGCACCCTTCCGATCGGGCCTAGTTCAAGTTCAGTCACTGCCATACTCGTCAAGACTTACACGTGGACCAAGGTTAGTCCCCGAACCAGTGAAACTTCCAGAGTCGATGCGAGGGTCCAGCGGGGCCTTGCAAGCCAGACAGACACTTCGTGTCCCTGCCCCAAGGGGTAGAACTTAATCATCCCAAGTGGTCTGACCGTAGACACTATGCCCGTCCAGCTGCAGGCCCATGCCCCAGTCGCGTACGACCAGGGTGCTGGACCCCCGCATCGAGTCCAGAGGAAACAGAGACCCGAGGGCCACCCTGGAACTCGATGCTTGACGAGGTTGACAGTGGCTGGAAATGAGTGTCGGAGACGAGTCGTGAGGATGACTTATGAGACGCGAAGTTGTCGAGTACAGGGGAGTACGTCGCGCAGGCTAGTCGGGACTTAAGAACGATCGCGATTATCGCGAGAACAATTATGTTCTATTTGGTAAACGAGAGGGATAAAAGGAAGATAGAGAATTATATTTCGCTCCAAGTTAGGTAGGTTACCCTTGTGCGAATAGCACGCACATGAGACTTAGTCTAGGAGTCTATCTTATGACTACTTAAAAATAAACTTACGCATCATCCATCGATATGTCCCAAATGAAGCCTTGAGAAAACTTGAGAATCTTGAGAAACCTAAAAGCTAAAACAGAATATATTATTGTTAATGTGAATCTGAAAGAAAATGGTTTAATACGAGGAAAGAAAACGGAAACCAAATGAAACGAGCAACCCAACGGTGTGATATAAAGAAACGATCGAGTATTGTACGAAATACTCGAACGCTCTAACGAAAACAAATGGAATGGAAGACGTAAAATATGTGAGAGGAAAGTTAATTAAAACCTGCAGAAAAATTAATTAATACCTGAAAATAAAACAAAAATTAAAACCTAAGAGAAGATAAATTAAACCTGAAAATAAAAATTATTAACAAACCAACGGTGAGACATGAACGAAAATTAATTATTATGAACCCAACGATGAAACATAAGCAACCCAACGATGAGATATAAACAACTCAACGATGAGACATAAAGAAACCAACGACGAAACATTCGAATATTATACGAAATATTCGAATGTTCAAATATAAATAAATATAAACGAAAGATAATCTCTGAAATAAAAAAAAAAAAATTAAAACCTGAAAGAAAAGAATAATTAATATCTGAAAAGAAAAAAAAATAATTAGTAAATTGTTTAATGGGGTGGGGTGAGGTTGGGGTAGCCATCCCCAACCTTACTTCGGATCCCCACCCCTCGCGCACTACGAAAATTTAGATACTACACTTTCGAAGTCGAACCGACAAATGAGGTACGCTGCGTCGCGTCGCCCTTTATATAGCCTCCGATCGGTCGAGCCCCCCACTCCGATCGGAAATTTTCGAACTTTGCCGATTTTATTAATTATTATTTTTCCGCTCTAACAGCCAATAATTTAACAATTTTTTTACTGTTATGAAAAATTTACGTTGCAAATAATTTGTTAATAACAATATTAATTTCTTATTAACAATCAGTGTGATAATTAATAAACTTTTTGTAGATTGTAGTTATATTTTTACACAAGCATATCATTGTTTCAAGTAATAGCCCAGTAATTTATTAATTTTTGCACTTTTATTATAAATTTACGCGGTGAATAATTTGTTAATGACGACATTCTTTTATTATTAATAATAAATTTGATAATTTGTAAACGTGTTTTATAAACTATAACTGTAATCGCTCTCCCATAAGGTAAATTTCTGATACGTATATGTATATGAAAATATTTTTATCTCCGCTATGTCTTTGGTTAAAATGAAGTACTATACAAAAAATAAAAACGTTCGAAGATTCGTTCTCACCTTAAAAGTTAGGTGGCAGATTATTTTTTAACTAGTTTATATTATAAATACATTCGTATTTATGTATAGAATAACGAAACTGTTCCGAATTACACGTGATTTAAAGTAATTTCCTATAATTCATATATAATCATGTACGTATAATACATATAAAAAATAAGATCTCCTTGACGATGATTTTGGTGTCGATTACCCACGACTACGACCCTGATAAATGTGCGAGCAATGGCTGCGTAGTGACAAAACCCCGCTTACGTATTGCCAATTAGTACTTTACCGTCCTGTGATCATTGAAGATCGTCCTAATATCGTTTCTGCATGGTTTCTTCTTTAGAAAATTCTACAGTATACGATACTGTGTATAAAGAATCGCGTGGCATAAAGAATTATCGTAAAAATACAAGAACAGAAATAGAAAGTATGCTCTGAGGCTTATGTTTAAACTTTGGTGAGCAATTACGATTATTCGAAAGTACAAATAAATGCAATTAGGGACATTGATATACACGGGATACTCTCGCTCAACTTGCAAGACAATAGCGAACCTCCTAACGTTCTTACTTTTTATATATTACTTTCTTGTAGCCAAAAATTTCTCGGAAACCAAGGATGATTTTATTAGCAATTTCGGTTACCGATTCTTATTCGGGAGAGTAAAATGTACGAGAGTGACCTAATGGATATTACAGATTAGAGAGAAAGTTAAAATTTGTTGGACAGTGTAATGGAGAGGTGCAAGCTCGGGGCTGGCTCGAAGTAGGTAATCGAAACGCGGATGAAGGATGAATCGAGAGGTCGGGAGAAGAAAAGGAGGAACACGAGCCGTGTCCGAAAACGCGCGGTGGCCTTGTCCCGGTAACTGCGTGCTGGCTCGAAAACCATGCGCAAATTTATCGAAGGTTATAAAAGTGAGGCAGGCCGGAGCGGCGTACCGGAAACATTACGTATGCGCGATTTGTCAAAAGGAAACTTAAATAGTTATCGAAGAAATCGACGACTTTAGGCTCCCCTTGAAAAGCCACCCCCTGTTTTTCCGAACCAACGGAAAATCCGTCCCTTCTGCCTCGTACGCGTTCGATACACCGGTATAAGCGGTTCTTCGTCCGATTGTCGCCGCGGAAATGTCGCGTGATTCTTTCGCGTTTTCGCAGGAGTGCTCCGTTTCGCGAAATCCGGCGAGTAGCGGAGAAAATTTCATCCCTTTCCGGGTCATCGATCGTTCTTTAACGCGATATAAATTTCCGAGGGAAAAGCCGTAAACGCGCATCCGATAACGACCATCCGTAAATCTGGAACGTGGTTATTTTTTCGGCGGCCTACAAACCAAAGAAACGGGCCACGCGCGTTCGATTTCAGCTCGTCTTTTACGGCACGTTTATTTTCCTCCAAACTGTCCATCCGATTTCTTCCTTTTTTCCGCTATTTTTTTCCCTCTCCGAGCCCCGGTCGCATCGATCGTCCCGGATATGCTTTCTTCCGCTTCGAGTAGATTCCATACCATTCCATTCCATTCCATTCGATTGGATTCGACGTAACGACGAAACGAGAATAATTAGTTAACCGAGACACCGCGTTTAATTCTCTCGTCGGCATCGACTCGTTTCTCCGATCGCGTTCAAAGATCGAACTTGCCGTTTCCAAGGGCATTTCCGTCGGTATCTTCGTCGATACCGACGTCCACGCAAACTTTCGCCGAAGCCCCTTTGCCAGCCGGCAAACGGATTGCGAATCTCTAACAAGAGCACTAGCTGGCTCGGCTCCGAACCAACTGCAAACCGAGAAAAGCGATATTATACTTCTCGCTCCGCCTTTCTGCTTTTCCCCTCTGTTTGCCGAACACTTTCCGCCAACCTTTGCTTCTCGTTACACCCGCCACTCGATTAAAACCGTTTTTCCCTCGTTTCTGTTTCAGTTACCGAGAAGGAGATTCGACAATGGTGAGTGGCCGGGAACGATGGTTCCACCGTCTGATTTAGGACGAGATCGGATGGTTTCGCCGAGAAATCTCGACCTCGATCGGTCCGACGAGATCGTGCGCAACGGACAACGGGAAAGGATCGCGTTCGGTGCTTTGCTATACCATCGATCGAATTAAACGGATCGAAATACTATTGATTTCCGTTGGATTATCTTTTAATCGCGTTGGAAGATAATTTCCACGCGCTCGCGTGACCGATGGTTCGATCAGAGGCGCGCGCGAGCGCCCAGGAAATCGCGCAACTGTCGGCAGTTCCGTTCGTTCGGATTCGTGGCTTCGTTGTCTATCCGGTTATTCGCGGTAACGTTTTATCAATTTGCTCGTTCGTTCGTTCGTTCGTTCGTAGAATATGAAATTGAAATTGGAAGGGAAGCGAGTTACAACGCGAGTAAGAATAGATTCGATAACTCTGGCGACTGTTTGTTTAGGCACAAAGGATTCCTGAAAGACTGCCCCGATGGCTTGCTGACGGAACAGGTATGACCTCCTTTCGGCTGGCACGTTAATTAAACGAAAATCGATAGGCACGCGAAGATAAGGGGAAGTTTGAAGATAAGAGTGCCTGTTGCGTGATTTCAGGGCTTCATAAAGATCTACAAGCAGTTCTTTCCACAAGGCGATCCATCGAAATTCGCCTCGCTGGTTTTCAGGGTGTTCGACGAAAACAGCGTAAGTCTCGCAACGTTTTTTTTAATCCGGACAACTTCGTATTCCCGTTCGAGTCCCATCCACGATTCGGAATATTAAACGGCACGTCATTTTTCCAACCCCGGCTTATTCCTCGCGAATAGGACATCGAGAATCGGGGCGAAGACGTATCGTCGTCCTTTAACATAATCGCAACGTCGATTTCCCATAGTTCCTACGTTCCCATTTTTTCCGCGATACCGCTTTAAGCAATTCCGGAAGGGGAGGAATAGATATCAATCGAGACGCAAAGACGTCTCTGGCCGGAGAAAAGCGGTGTTTCAAGCCCTTTCGCGATACCTCTGTTCTCGTATTTCCCATCCAAACGATTTTATTTCCCGGATATTCCCGGCTTTCGTATTTCCCATTAGTCGCGATTTCCCGTTAGTTCCGATGTTCCCTACCTTAAACGTACGCGACTATGCCGCTGTCTCCTTAATTTCGACCCTCTACTACTTGCCGAGCGCTCTACTCCACCATTTCTCCTTTCCACCGTGTAAATTGTATATTTCTTGTTTTGTTTTTTTTTCTAATCTTTCTTTCTCTTTTTCCGCATCGTGTACGGTCGGTGCGATTTAAGAGAGCAGGCAATAACGATTTCGACATTTCGAATAAATTCGTCGCTTTCATCGCGAAACTCGTTCCGCGATTTAAAAAAGCGAACCAAGCTTCTTTCTTCCTCTCGGCGGGAACGCAAGCTGCACGAGCCATTGTTTTTCAGGACGGCACGATAGAATTCGAAGAGTTCATAAGGGCACTCTCGGTGACGTCGCGCGGAAACTTGGACGAGAAACTTCACTGTGAGTAAACCTTGACGCTTTTGCTTCTGACAAGTTTAGGAATATAAATAGTGGAAAGTTCGGAACGAAGCGGGTATATTTTCAAAGTCTTGGAACGACGCGTAGATGGAAAAACTAAGGGACACGTCGTCAGTTTCTTTGCCCGTTGTAAAATCGTATCAGAGAACGTTCCAAGTTTCTCTCGAGTCGGTGCACGAAATAACGCGACCGTTGCGAAAGAAGAGGATCAGAGGTTCAAGTTCTGCCTTTCATTTTCAGGGGCGTTTCGGCTCTACGACGTGGATAACGACGGTTTCATCACGAGGGAGGAGATGTACAATATCGTCGACGCGATGTACGAGATGGTGGTAAGTACGCCACTTTCCACGAGTGGAAAAAATTGTAAACTCGTACTCGGTGAAAGGTGTGAAATCCCGTCAGATTGCGCCGAATCCGTTCGAACATTCGTCCGTCATCGACGCGATGATTTTACCGAGTGTCATCGCCCGATCCGATTTCGGGCCGGTAGTCACGCCACTTAAACGGATCGCTGCTTATTACCGCGATATCTCTAACGACCGGACCTATCGCGCGAATAACGAGGCGCGATCAAAGTTAATTGGATTTCGTAATTATGTCGCAGTGCCTTGTTTATTCGAACATACGTCGAGGATAATTATTCGCCGACGCGTTGCGTTGTACTCGTCAATGGTACACGTATGCCGTGGAATTTCGTGATTCGAACCGACGAGCTAACGATCGTTGCGTTTAAAACGCGGCACGCTCTCGATGCGAGTTTAGCTCGCCGAAAGACATGGCTTTCGAGTTTCCCACGGATCTTCCATCGAGTTCGAATAACGTTTTTCCATACGCGAGAAGAGAAACGCGTATCGCGGTTAACCGTGCACGAGATCGGTGTGGAAACTCGTAGAAAATCTTGGCCGATCGATGCCCGAATTTCCTCGTCGGAACGACGACGCCGACGCCGACGCCGACGCCGACGTCGGGAAAATTCCAGCCGCTCTACGGATTACGCCGATCGAGAAAGTGGTCGGGTACGCTTGGTCGATTATCGAGCCGGAGATAATCATCCCGCGAGATAATCGTGACGAACACGCGTCGGATACCGCGTACAGCTGTGCGTTCGTCGGCGGATCGATCGACGTTTCGAATCGGTCACGAAGACAGACAGATCCGTTCTTGGAACGCGCGAAACGCGCGAAAGATCCGAGAGTTTCGTATGCTCGACTCGCGTCGCAAAGTCGATCGTCCTAATCGTTAGTCGACAATGGAACGATGACGAGGGAAGCGTCCGCTAGCTACTCGCTAACCGCGGTTATTATTCTTATCGGCGTTATCGAGCTCGCGGCCGGTCATTATTGTCTTTTCGTGTCGATCGTATCTTCAAATTATACGCGGTTTCCGTGCTGTAAGGGCGTGCTTAGGAAAAATGACCGCGTGCAGCGACCCGGTAATTTCCAACCGAATCGCGTCGCGACGCGGCCAACCACGTACCCCTCCGTGTCTCGTCTGACGGAAATATTTTTATCGCTAGTCGCGGGTTAACGACGAAACTGCTCGATTTTTCCCCTCATTACGCATCCATGGAAAACTCGCTGCACGGATAATAAATCGAAATTCTCGATCTCGTCTAAATCGTCGGTTTCTGCTTCGAGTGCGATAAGAAATCGAATTAATATACTCGAGCGAAGAAAAGAAACGACGTAGCGCATACGTATCGTGCTGCGTGGCCATTGTCGAAAGTGGGTCGTGAACTTGAGCGCGCGATATTGGCTGGGAAACAAGGAGAAGCTCGTCGACGAGATAAAATGAAAAAAGAAGAAAGGAAAGAAGAATGGAAAGAGATAATAACGAGATAGAAGGTAAAAAAATAAATTCATAGGGAGTTGCAGGTATGAACCGTGAGATTCGTAAGTTATGTACCTTGAGGAAAAGTTACGCTCGGCGTGACTTCCATTTGCGTTGGAGGAAAAGCTGTGCGCCGATCCTCCGGAGGTCCGTCGTGTTCCCTTCCGTGGAATAGAGTCGCGTTGAAACTGGGACACCGGTGACAAAGAAACATTTTAATCGAATGATTTCTCTTGGCCAACGCGCAATGTCGCGGTAAAGCAGAAATATAAATGGTATACGCAATGGTTGGCGCTTTTCCGCAAAACCGCGTGAAATGCCACCGACTGGTACGTTAACGTAAACGATACACGAAACGTGGCATAGTACTTTTCTTTCTCGAGCCAACGTATCGCCAGATCGCAGATAACTTTCCCCTCGGAATACGTAATACGTGCATTATTGTAAAAACGTTTAATTATACTACGACCGGCGCATGAAAAATTCAGAAGAAAAATTTACGCGATTACAAACCTCGCTGACGTTTTACTAGCAACGCGCACGCCATCCGCTTAGCTATCGTGAGCACGGAACCAAGATTCGAGGTACGTATTTCCTTCCGCCGCGAAGGCATCGATATCGTCTTAAGACCTTTTATGGTTCATCGTTCTATACCTCCGTGGAAGGAAAAGTAGACCGAGCTGTAGACGGTTCGCGTTCCTCTATAGCGCCTACTAGTTCGTTTTTTCCTTCGCAGATATCGGGCTTGAAAATCGACGCGACGTTACGACGATAAACTCGGTGGAAAGTCGAAGGTGGCCCGCGTAACGAGGAGCGATGAACGATATCGTGACGAGAAGCAAAGCCAGCCGACAGATCTGCCCCACGTTAAATTCACCTTTCCCCCGAGCCTTTTATCTAAAAACCTACCGACACGAGAAACTCGAATTAAACGGCCCTCGTGACTTAATCTTTTCCCGATCTTGCGAATGGATGCCCTCCGTTACGCCCCCCAAGTTGCACCGAATAAACGGTACGCTTAGCTTTTAAAAACCTGATTCGTCTTCGTTGTAGAAATATTTCTGTTCGATGTTCAAACGATTCCGATACGCTAGTTTCGCGATATTTCCCCGTAAAATCGTGGTAGAGAGCGTGGATCTCGCCACGTCCTCAACGAGAATGCCGGTGATTCGCTGAACCAATGACACTCACGGGAATAATTTGGGGGTCCGTAACGAGGCTTCGCAGACAGATACACCGTGCCCTATCTCATGGGATAGAAGCCAATTAAGGACTATCCCACGAGGTCTGGCAGCAGGCACGTTACGTGCATCTGTACTACAGGGCTCATAACACCGGTGTGTACGCGCAAGTACACGAAATCACGAACGAGAGTAAATAGGAACGAGTTACCTTGACGCTCGGTATATGTTTCCTTTATGTTTCCCTCGCTTTTTTATGCGAATTATACGAACGATATATTAGAAAAAATATTCCGATAATAAGTAGCTCGGATTGGAATTAAGAAGAGGCGAAGTGGACGATGATCATTGGCTTGCCCGTGGTCGATCCCGTGGATAATTTCTTCCCTACGGTCTTTAATCTTTATCACAAATTTATACGACGTTATAAATTCGTATAACGATGAACGAGAAAATGGGCGAGAAATTCGTGGATGAAGTTGTAGAAACGTAATAAGCCTATTTCTGAACATCGCGTTTGCAGTTTTAACTCCGCTGGAAAGAATGGTCTAGTTTAAACGACAAACACTTTGCAGCACCGTGTTCTGCAACTGTGAATCGACTTGAACGGGGCTATTCTGCGGCGTTGGCCGCGATGCTTATTGTTTGTTCGACGAAGCTGAAATCGATAGCTCACGGGCAACGCGAATCTCTTTGACGGGACTGACGGTTTAACCGACAGCGTGTTTCTGTTTTTCCCAAAGGTCTCTCGGACATCTTTCATTCTTCGACGTTCCCTCCGATACGTATCCATTCTTCGAGATAAATTCGCTTCGGACTCGTGCTGCAATCGCGATCGTTTTTGCTAAAATCACTCGCGGTTAACGCTTCGCGACTATTCGCGAGAATAGGGTTCGCGTTAGAACAGAGTCCACGAGAGGAGGGTATCTATCGACGAGTATTGGACGACCGAAGGGCTAATAGACGGAACGCATGCTGTTTCAGGGACAACAGCCGCAGGCGGAGGACGAGAATACGCCGCAGAAGAGGGTAGACAAGATCTTCGATCAAATGGACAAAAACCACGACGACAAGCTAACCCTGGAAGAGTTCCGGGAGGGTAGCAAGGCCGACCCCAGGATCGTGCAGGCGTTGTCGTTAGGCGGCGAGTAACGGCAGGCCCCGTCGCGACCGGACGATTCCTCGATCGTCCAAAGACGAACGATCACACCGTCGCCTCGGTCCGGTCGTCGAAACGGATAGAGAGAGAATTCGATCCCTCGAAGAGATAAGAGAAATGGGCTATCTTGAGGTGACTCCCGATAACCATGCAGACCGGCGTACACGCATACGTAGGTACATGATACGAATCGACATGACGCGAACCTCTTTCACTCTCCTTTCTCTCTATCTATCTATCTTCTCTTCTCTTTCTCCGTTTCTTTCTCCTCGCGGAGACCGTTTCTTTCTCTTTGCACGAATCGTTGAGAAAATTGCGCGATAGCGACGATAGAAACGTAGAAGTCTCGAGCGTAGTGGCTTGATCGACGATTTTCTAGATCTTTGTATTCCACCGATCTCTCTCTCCACTTTCCGTGTACGAACGACAACAGGGACGAGTCGCGAGATCGCGTCCTCGAGAGATCAAGTATAGCGCGAGATTCGACGTTACGATGATACTTGGACAAAACTGCCGACAAGTGCTCGACGAAATCTCGAACGGAAACTAGTTCCGTCACGGATACGTCGTTCTCGCTGCATAAGCTAAGATAAATATAGGAACATGGTTAGCGCTGTCAAGCGTAGCCGAGAACAGACGAGAGATCTCGATTAGTCGGAAAAAAGAACGGGTGACACGGTAGCGCCGACACTCTGCCGAATAGGTTACGCTCTTGCGTCAAATAAATCGTATTCGTCAATTTTCCGTCGACTCGAGTCGTTTCGCGTAGTACTTTTTCCCAAAATATCGTATCTCGCATAGAACAGAATGTTACAAAGAATCGCGACACAGAGATTTGGAATATCGAAAATTTTGACAACGATCGCTCGAATTTGCATTCGCCTTCGAGATGAAAAGTTAAACGGCAAATATGCTGGTATCTAGCGAGGAACTTAACGTCGGCTCGACGTATATCGGTGAAAAGGGAGCGGAGGTACGGCGAGGAAAGAGACCAGGCAGGAAAGGATTAAAATAAGAGGGAAATGGAAAGGCGAAGCGTCGTCGCAAAGAAAAAGGCAGAGGAACACATGGATCGAAAATAATCGGAAAGGCGATTTTTTGCGTCTTCTCTGCCTCGGTGGCGGTAAAGGCAGATTTTATCGGCGTTCGCGAGACGAAAGTTCACGAGATGGGAAAAACGCATTGGCGGAAGCGTGGAAAGAATGGGAGGCGATATAGCCGTCTAGCGGAATCGCCTGATATTTTCAACGAAGACTGCAACACTACCGTCGAGGGCATTCTTCGCACGTAGAATTTCGGAGAGAAGCGAGGAAGGAAACGTTTCAGCGGAAGCATTACTCGCGGAATTACATTTTTCTTCAAACTATTACGTATTTACGCGTATACGTTGGGAATCCGTGTCTCGTTAAAGTATCAGTCGATCGAGTTACGTCTGGAGCAAGTTCCGGTTGCCAGACGAGGAAAGCCCATGAAAGATTCAGGAAAAATACGGACCGCGGTCGAATATCGCGAAAAGGAAGAACGGCGAAAGAACGGACCGGCGGAGAATTTACTTCGGTTTTATCTCCGAGCTGGATTCTTCTCGGGTCGTCCTCTTTCAACGTGCGTCGTTCTTTTTCATCGCCATCGCCTCCACTTTTTCTCCCTCGCGCGTCCGCCCGGTCGTAGCGTGGACCGTAATAGCGTCGCGTCGTCTGCAACGTGTACGAGCGCGACGGAAACGGATGAAAAGTTAATTTAGCGCGGGCGTGATCCAAAATTTACCGTCCACCGGTAAGCGAGGAACGTATTTCTTCGAGAATTCGCGAGAATCGACGAAAAGTCGAGGAGAATAGACGAGGGTAATATCGGTGCCTGTGAAGCGAGCAGACGTTTGAAAAAGTTGCCGATCACGGGAATATACTCTCAGAGTTTTTTCGCTCTTTGCATTTTCCGTCGAGGTCGTTCCTCGTTTCAGCGACAACAAAGCGATCGGAAAGAGCAATCGCGGAAAGAGACATCGCCAAAGAGTTTGCCTTCCGATTCAAACGAATCTTTGCCTCCCTTTGCGAGCAAGAATTTAGAATCGTTGGGACACTTTGGTGGAGAAAAGGAAGCTGCGCCTAACTCGAATCGCGCGTTATCGCGTAGTCTCGTGATCGATTGGGAAAATAACCGCGGCGACCGGGGTAAACGTGGAATTCGCTGCTCCCGAGTCAATTAATTCGCCAATGCCGCAAACCAGAAGCATCGGAACGCGATTAAAAAGATGCGATTGGACGAACATGACACGCGTGACACACACAACACGCGCTGCCACCGGATGAAACGCGATGAAACGCGACGAAACGCGACGAAACGCGACGAAACGCGATGAAACGCGATGAAACGCGACGAAACGCGACGAAACGCGATGAAACGCGATGAAACGAAGTTTGAGCACGCGGCTCGTTAACGCGCGCATCCCTTGTCGAGGGTTCGTTACAGTTGCGCGCATTTTCGCGCCGCCTACTCTCACCCTCGGACATCGCTCACCACCTCACCGATTTCAACGTCCTTTACCAGCTTCGTTTTCACCTTCCACGTATTCCTTCCTTTCAAATTCCTCCGACTGCCGTTTATTTCTTTCGAGAAACGCAATTTTTACACCGCCACATTTTGCTCGCTTCCTATCGAATCGACGATCAACCGCGTTTTCCTCTATCCAAAGGTTAATTAAACGAGAAATTCTGTCGTATCATCGAAGAAAAGATATTCCGCTGTTAGGATCGTATTTGCCACTCCCAGTCACCATTTTCTTTGTCCACACCGGTTCACCTGATTCCGCAATTAATACACTTTGGCTTTATTCGCAAGGAAGAAATCGAAATGGCGTTTTCTCGCGCGGTATACCGGTATGTTCGCGGCACATCGATCTACCCGAAGTAAAAATGTATAGCAAAGTAAACGACGTGGATACTTTGTTTGCGAGCCATTTTTCGCTTCCCCGTGGTATTTTTCCATTAATAAACCAACTTACGCAACAACGCCGCGCGTGAATTTCTTCGAGCAATCGCGTTTATTTCTGGCGCCGATTTGCATAAACTCGTGCCCTCGACCTTCTCGTTTATTCCAGTAAAATTCTTACGAGTCCGAACGCGTTCCGCATAGGTTACATATTCTAGAAGCATCGAAACTCGTTCGCGCGTTTTTTCTCATTCGTCTGATTTACGATAATCGTTTTCCGAAGCGTTGCACGTTTCACCGATCGTGGTTATAGGTTGCAGCCTTTATCAGCGATGAACGAAAACGCGGCGGTTCCTTTGCGCGAAACTTTCTCAAGATCCGAGCAAGTACCGAAATGACTTTTCGCGTTCGATCTAACGAGTGCTCGGGTCGGAGAACTTTCCACTCCGAATCCAACTTTTTCCCAACTTTACGCTGCCTACGCGGCTTCTTCGTTTACGCGAATATTCCCTTGGTGGATCGTTTACGCTATTACGTAAACTATATCGTCATCGTCGCCGTCGTGACCGACGCCGTACCATCGTCGCCGTCTTGACGCTGGTATAACTATATAACCGGGCGCAAAAATTATACGACGGCACGAGCACCTCCGTGCGCGCCCACGGGATTAGGGTCGTTCGGAAAGTTCGGAGACAAACAGCTCGGACAAATAAATCGAAGGGAATGCTCTCAGGCCTAATTCGTTCCACTTATTTTCCTCGTTCGATCATCCGATCGGCCTACTTTCGCCGAATTAACCTTACACCGTTCCGACATTCCATTCCGCGAGAAATTCCCTTTCCGAAAACACGACAAATTAACCGTACAATTTGCCGATCTTGCAACTTTAATCGGACAAACGACGCAAAATTCGCGCGATATCCGTAGCGTACGATTGGTCCCCGTCAAACTGCGTCCATCGCGTTGTATTTGTATCCACGCTATCCGCCGTTCGAGTCCAGCAAATATTTAGCGACCAAACCCCCCGTTCGCGCGAACAGGCACGCGCCACCTCTCTGCAATTCCCGATGTCACCTCCGCCAGATGGCCAATGCAAAATCCCCCGATATTGGCAAACTTCCCATTCTTCTTTCTTTGTCATCGTCTTTGAAAAAATTCAGCAGCTCCGAGTTCGCGAATATCTCGCCGGAATTACGCCAATTAGCATTCGATGCGCTTCTCTTTCTCCTCTAATCCTCGCGACAAAATTTGCCCAACATCTGGCTATATTTCGAAAGAAGGTGAAAGCGAAGCATCGGAGATTAAAAATCGTTTCGATTCGCGCGCGTACGACCCAAATCGGAGAAGAAACGTTTCCGCGGTATTGGAACGAGGAGACATAATGCCGTTTTCGTGTCAATGGTCTTACGTAAATTTCAGCGCAGCGATGTAAAAGCGGCCGGGTATAAGTAGAGGATAAACAGTTGCGACGGGAAAACGCGTGTTTACCGAGGAAAATCGACGATCCTTCGAAATCTATGCTCGACACGCCGAGAATATTTCCCTTTGCCTTCTCGTCGCTTTCGTGCAGTTCACGGATCCTCGATCGACGGGAATTTAGCTACCGCAGTCCTACGTTTCTTCTTCTACTTTGCCTTTTCTTCGTTTCTTCCGTTTCTCGAAGATCAACCGTCTCTCTTTCTCGCCAGTTTTGTCACTAGTTATCCGCGATGGAAAGAGCGACGAAACAGGTGGAAAATATTTGGCGACACCTAGAAGGTTTGACGTGTCACTTGTTGCGTCCGATAATGTAATTCGTGTCCGCTAAAAGTTCGATACGGAAGACATTTTTTGCCCGTTTTTTCTAGTCGTCGAGCGATTTCCAGCTACGACAGCACGTTCGGAAGAATTAAAAGAAAACAGAAGAAGGTAGCTTTCCGAGAGAAACGATTGCAGCGATGAAACGTCTCGTTTGTCGTTCGTACGCCAAAGTTGTTCTTATTAGAACGTAAACTTTTCATCTACCTTGCGATCCGTAGCGGGAAAGAAACTTTAAGCGATCTTAGGTAGGATTAGCGTTTTACTCTAGTTCCTTGGAAATCACGCGAATTTCTGCGCTATACCGTTCGATTGTACGGCGCAGAAAAATAAAGATTTTTAACGAAAACGCGTAGACGTAGAATGTGGATTCGCGCGTGCGACAAAGGTAACGACACGTTATACCTGTATGCGTGCTACGTTCGGCAACTCGTCGGACACGCTTTTCGAATGGAAACACCATCGATATTAATCGCGAAATATCTCGAGATGTCACGAAATTTCCAACGAATCGCGACGCGTTCTCTGGAAAAACCGAACGGACGATCGGAGGGAACGCTTCGACGAACGCGAGTGAACGAAAGTTGTCGATGACTCGTCGAACGTTGTCAAACAGTAGCAATAATCGAAGAACATTGTTCTAGCACGGTTGATAGAAGATTTTTAAGCGGCCGGATGAATTTAAAAAATCGTCGAATCCCTCGTACGAAGCGACTCTGTGGGATCGCGGCAAGTGGTGAGATGTAACACACACGGCAGGTGGCCGCGTACCGGGCCGATCGCGAATCCACGACGATATTGCGAGACTTGTTCTTCCACGAACAGTGCTTCGGCAAACTTTGCGTTACTCGATTAACTCTCGAGCAGGCGGAAGCTCTTCGAAAGAACCATCGAGAGACAAGCTTTATTCGGGGGTAACGACTCCGGGTTAATCGATCGTCGATTCATTCGTCCATCGATTCGCTGCCTGGCTAACCTGTACAACCTCGGTTTATCGTGAACCCTGTAAAACGTTTATTCGCATAGTTGAACAAACTATGACGAACGCGATTCTTTCGTTCTCGGAATATCGTCGTTGCTCGCATCGACCAGACGTCGAGCACCTATCTATCTTATCGGAGATTCTTAACCTTCTCGACGTCGATCTCGACATCTGTATACTTCAACGGCCCCTCGATTTAATTGACATTTCATCGTTCACATCGTTTCGATTATTCGTACGATTCTGAGAATAATTTCACTTCTCGAGCACCATTTTCGATTCTCTTCGCTTCGCTTTCTCGATTAAAAGTTCAACCGCGATATACACGCGTGGATGCCAAGTGCGAAAATCCGCTTGACGCAGCACGAAGAGACAAGCAACGGATTCGAGGGTAAGAATCGCCGATTCACCAGGACATTTGCCGATAATTCGGTGTCGATCGTCGAAGCCGCGACTACCACGGACGATGTGCATCGGAGAAGCGGCTCGAGACCGATCGATCGACACAAATCGGATTAAACTATTCATTCGTATATCAGCAAATCACGAACTAAGAGTTGACTTAATTAAGTAATTTTTACATTTTCAAGCGGAATTATAACGGTAAGAAAAGGATTTTCGCTTAGCTCAGATTTCTAGCTGCTTTCCGTGTAAAATTCTCGTAGTGATGCTTTGTCGGGCTACAGTCTCCTCTCTTTGACTCGCTAATGATACGAGACAAGGTAACTGGACTTAAGAGGGGGTGAAGAGGCAGGGGAAGAGAGAGAGAGAGAGAGAGAGAGAGAGAGAGAGAGAAAGAAGGTACGAGAAGGCGATAGGAAAAAAGAGGAAGAAAATACGTGCATACGAGCACCTGAAATAACGTTTGCAAAATTTCGCTTTCCTCCGGTTTTCGCGGGTTCACCGTAACGGAAACTCGTTCCCATAGATATCTTACAAATGAATAACTCGGACGAGGATCGGGAAGAGAGAAAAGAGATTTCAAACTCGTCGAACGTCGGTTTCGCGCAAACGCGTTCTTCCGGCTCTTGAATAAAAGCGTTTGACATCGATACTCGTAAACGCAATGGAAACGCGATGGTCGTGCAAGCTCGCTTCGTACGAGGCGAGAGCCAGCTGTTTAGGATATCGAGTGCGAATTCCATTCGACGGGCAACTTTATCGCGACAATCAAAACGGCTTTATAAGGTTTACAACGTCCTGCCCTTGGTTTGGGAAACGACACGAAGCTTTTCCAGTTGCATCGAAACGAAAAGAAATCGAAAGCCTTTCGAATGGCTCGATGATTCACGAATCGAAAGAATGAAATGCGAAACGATCCGTACGTTAAACCATTGTTCGCCTCACTCGCTCTCTCTCTCTCTCTCTCTCTCTCTCTCTCTCTCTCTTTCTCTTGCACGCTTACACTCTCTCCCTTACACTCTCTCTTTCTACTATTCTCACTCGTTCGGTATACCGACGATTCCAAAGAAAAGAAAATCAACTTCTTTACGCGTACGATTCAAAAGAACTATTCTACTATAGCGTAACTTAATATTTTTAAATGCTGCAAAGTTAAAGGGGCTATTCTAATGCGTGCTGTTATACTCGTATCGCTATTACCGCTAGTTATGTACTAAACGCTAATCTACCGTTACTCTACTTACAGCAACGTGACAAACTTTTCCGTCTAGAACGCGTACGGTACTCTCTCGCTCGACGAGGAAACGAATGAGAAAAGAAAAAAAAAAAAAAAAAGAGGGGAGAAAAACCAAAGAGACCACGCGAAAGAAAGACAGCGAAAAAGAAACGATTCTCGATTACACGCAACACGTATACGCATGTCAGCACACAGAAACACGAAAAAACACGAAAGAACACGAAAGAACACGAAAGAACACGAAAGAACACGAAAGAACACGAAAGAGCACGAAAGAGCACGAAAGACACGACGCGCGCACCCGCGTATACACGGCAAACGAACCTACACGCCAACATACGTCAAGGTCATTGTTTTACGAACTTTCTGTGATAATTATTAACAATCACTAAATACGAGGAAAATCGCTAGTTACGAGGTGGCAGGGAACGAACGGACAAACTTGTAAATAAACACGACGGGTTTGCGATGATCGCGACTGCGGTGAGTAGAGAAATAAACGAGAGACAGCTACGATTGAATCGAAGGAAAAAAAAGGCAAGAGAGGTCTCTTGTTTGCGCGATAACGTTACCGTTCCGTAAGTCATCGGCGATCCACGCGGATCACGTCGATGATACACGGTCGTTCGATCGATCAACGACGGAAACAAGCGAGAAGAATATCGCGACCTCGATATACGTTGCTCGGTTACCACGAAAATCTAAGCGCATTGTTATTTTGTATGGTCCCATGCGTTTTTTCTAAATAACGACGACATCGTAACACACGATAATAATGGTGATTAATAAAAATAATTTGAAGAGCACACGTAAACGCGACCTTCCTCTTTCACCATCCGTCTTTTCAGGATTTCTCTAGAAATTCGGCTACTCGACCATTTACGTTCGCAGCTGCTGCTCGTGCCAAACGTAACCGATGCAATTCTTCCGTCCTTCGCATGTCCTCGCTCAAAGCTTTTATCCTCAGCTGTACCTCTTGTACCGCCATCTCGGCTATTTTTACCTTCAAACGTTTCTCCTCTGTCTGCAACGGAACAAACAACTTTATCTCCCGCCTTTCCTTCCAACCATTTTCCTATTTTCCAAATTTCCGACAACCTACCTCGAGCTGCTGCAGGAGTAACCTGTGCTTCAGCCGATTACGATAATCCGTCAAAAACACGTAACCCCTAGACTCGAAACGATCGTTTCGACTTGCCGAGTTTCTCGTTTTAACGCCGTTGGCATCGTTCTCGTCGCTTTCCGTTGCAATCAGATCTCGATCTTCTTTCGAAAATTCTCCCATCTGTTTTTCACGCGATAAATCGTCGTTCGGGTTGCACTCCAACGAATCGAATTCCTCGCCATCTACAAACACACCGTTCCAAACGATTAATCGGTTACGTTTTATTAATCGGTCGATTTCAACGTTCGTTTATTCCATTCGATCCTACTTGCACTCGTTTCGTTTACACGCGATCGTTCGCTACCGTGTTCTACTAGATCGTGATAACCGAACGCCCTCGCATATACAGCGTTCGTATCGTGTACTTTTATCGAATTTAAACGGCTGGATCTCTGCGTTCGCTCGATCCACGGGTAGTCCGCTAGAATGGAAAAAGCGCGCGAGTATTAAGGTACTTCGGTTGTCTTGGACAACCTTAAAACGAACTGTCTTTACCTGTCCTTCTCGTAGATAACGTTCCACCGTTTGAACGTACGTCTAGCACCCCGTCGATCGCGTTCGTGGAAAAATACGCGTTATCGTTTTCCGGATAGATCACCGAAACGGTGACGCTGTTGTTGGAAATTTTCGCATTCGACACCACGATACGATTCACGGTTTTGCATTCCGACGCGCTGCTCGACGACGACGACGACACCAGGCGTTCCTCGTTCACGAAGATCTCCTTTTTCTCCTCCAGGCTATCCTCCTCGAGATTCAGATCTCCCAATGTGTCTTTTTCTTCCGTCTCTCGATACTCGGACGTCGCTTCCTCGTCGTTTCGTTCCATTTTCACCCGTGACAAATCTTAAAATAGGAATGCGAATCGTTTATCTCCGAGTCGTTTGCCGGATAGGGAAAATGCGTCGAGTTCGAGCAAACTTCGGAAGAAGAGGATACTTGGATGCAAGTACGAATCGATGCGAAAGACGCGCGGAATCGAGGATCGAAAAATAAAAGTACCAATGAAGGCATCCGAGGAATTCAATTTCCGACACGTCGGTCGTCCATCGTTTTCGTAGGCTTCGCCAAATCGGCAATTCGATTCCATCGGCGACTTTTGCAAACGATCGGCCAACGACCGAACAGCTTCTGGCATTTCCGAAAACTTGCTCGGCGACCGATTCTCCACGAAAACTTGATATCGATTCCACTCCAGGCTCTCCTTCACCTCCGTCTCTGCGTATTTTTTATTTTCCTGAAACGTAAACGTCGTTAGACGTGAAATCACTCGAAAGCAATGTCGGGAAGCGCGCTTAACATTTTCGAAAATTTCGAACAACGGCGCGACGTAACGAAAGCTTCGATCGGTAAGAGGTAAATTTCCATGGGAATACCTTTCCAAACGCGGTGGCCTTTTTGCAGTGGTACTTGTAGTTCTGCCAGTATTTCTTCAATTGAGCGGAGGTTTTGCGAATGAAGCCCGCCTTCTTGAACTCGTCCTCGATGGTCGTCCAAATCTTTTTACGAGCCAGGGTAGAAGCACTTTTGTCTAACAGCGGCGCGTACTGCTTCATTATAGCCAATAAATGAACTCGTTCCTCTTTGTCGAATTGATTCTTCTTTCTGTCGGCCTCCGATAAATTACGCGGCATCCTAGATTGCGATTGTATCGGAAACCGATACGTTCTCGATCGATGCGTCGACGGTACTGGTCGCTGCAGCAGTTGGGTGGCTGTCGCGATTGTTCGAGCAATCGGTGAAAAATGATGCTTAAGAATGTAAGAACGTAAGAACGTAAGAACGTAAGAACGTAAGAACGTAAGATCGTAAGATCGTAAGATCGTAGGAGCGTAAGACCGTTAGAGACGCAGACTATCTTGGCAGAAGTGCGATCGCTTTTGTTTCGACAAAACAGATCGACGCGATTCGCCGTTCTTTTCTCGATGCGTACAATCCTTAGTAGTTTTGCACGTCCTTTTTCCGCTTCCTCGCCCCGAGAAACATCGAACGCTCGACTCCTACCGTCCCCGTCCAGTGTCCAGTTCAATCCTGATATTCCTCGTTCTTTATTAAACCATAAACTCGACGGAACGCTCGCCCAACTCGCTTTCGACCGCCGCTAGTCGAATCGATCGTTATAGCTGCAACCTCGCCAAACTTTCGCAATAACGGAACCGATATTATCACGAGTGTACGTGTTCGCAACGTTAAATTCCAAATAAATGTATCATATAGGACAAGCGCTACGTTTAAACGATGCGATTATATTTACCGAGACGTCTTATTACGGTTTCACCGTGAAACGTCTATCCTTCCTATATCTCGAATACACGGAGATTGAAAAAATCATCCGTGCTGAAAAGCAATCCTTGCACTAGCTGGGTAAGTCCATCGCCGAGTAAAAGAAGAGGGTAAGATTTTTCCATGATTTATGCATGACTCCGGTTACGCTTGGGGAGCACTGTACCGCTACATCTTCTACGTATGTGCACACGCGCGCGTGTAGGTGTGCGTCGCATACCGGCATACACGTTGCCGTTACACACGTAGACCGTTCGTTTCTGTCGTTCAAATTTCGTCGCGCTTGTTTCTCGCGATTAACCGCGTCGGCGTACATTTAGTTGCGCGATACTTACGAGTATTAAATCCGCGTTCAACGGATTTGCGCAATCCACGCAAACTATTCGTCTCAAGGCGACTCGAAAAACCGACCCACTTTGTTTACTCGAGATCAGACGAACGCTCTGACACTCGAGATGGTGCTGCCAGCTGTCGCTCGCTATTCGTTTCATCCAACGATGGTAAACCTTCGCACGGCCTACGATAAACCGTGTCGTTGCGTAACCAATGTTTGCGACTTTTATCGATCGAAAATTATACGTCATCAAATCGCCCAACGGTCCTAGGAACGTGGACCGAGGAACGAGAAACGGGGAACGCGGAACGAGGAACGGGATACGAGGAACGTGGATCGAGGAACGAAAAACTTCGCAGTAAACAATTCACCGCTGGGACTGAGATTTCAAACCAACGAAACGACTTCTCTCTCGAGAACAAGTGCTTCTTGGGCTCTTCGAAACCTCGAGACCTTGACGGAGAAGCGTTTCACTTTTACTTCGAAATAAATGCCCGAGGCGACGACCCAAGGCAGGTAGTCTTTTTTTCTCAAATATTTACCTAAAGCTGCAAACGAGATTCCGTATCCGTGCCCTAAGCGTAATCGTAATCGTATCTTTTACATGGACAACAACAAGCCCTCTCTGCTCTGCTCGACGTCAGACGAAATCTCGACCAAACGTCACGTGTTTGCTCGCCACGCCGAAACATCGAAAGCGTCCCTAGACTCGATACGAGCCAGCTGTCGACCGCCTGATTATGCAAACTCTAGTCGGGTACCGCGAAGAGAAAATGCGTAATTAATCAACGAATGTGTTGCTCGTAGTCAGGGCGACTCAAACGTTTTACGACTTTAGTCGGTGTACAAAGAACGCCGTCGCTTTCTCGCGATGCTTTTCATAACGAAAGGCAAATACGCCTGCACGCTAACTCTGTTCTCTCTGGACAACGTTACATTGCCGATATTACGAGCGGCTGTCCACAGCGAAACGCGCAACGCGAAACGCCCAACGCGCAATGCGCAACGCTCACAGAATCATCGTTACTTTGGCTGGATCGTATTGATTACTCGTTAATTACCCGCAACATGCGAAATATTTTTCGGACACGTTTTCATTTACGTTCCATTTACTCCGTATTTTTCTTCCAATTACAAATTATCGATTACGAATTAACCTCATTTCTTTCCGTGTGTACCGCATCTTATTTTTTTTTTTTTCCCCCCCCCCCCCCCCTCCATTCCTCTACCTATTCGATAATAAAATATTTTACAAGCTTAAGGTTATTAGTCTACATGTGTTGCTATCCTGCGTAATAATGAGCAAATAATAACTGGGCATTTGTATGCAAAGCCTCAACGAGAAGTCGTATCATGCGTTAATGCGATTTACGCGATAGTCCTATAGCCCGGTCACGAACCATATGCCTGGACCTATTCGCAATTCGCAATTCGCAATTCGCCAACGCGCAACTTCAAGGTTCCATAGCACGATCGACTATGCTGCGTCCCTTTGGCCTGTCTGCTGCTTCTTCGCGACTACGTTCACAAGGTGGGTCTCGTTCTTTTTAATCGCGTCTGAAACGAACTCGATCTCGGTCGTAGTTGAATCGTATCGATGATCGATACGAGAGAGTCCGACTGTTCCAGTTTATCTCGTTAGATACGCGTAAAATACATCACCGAGGAGACAAAGAAACATTTACACTCGACAATTTATCAGGGATGATCGGATTATTTTCGCATTCTTAATTTGTAACCGTACAAGATACGAGGAACGTAGAAAGTTTCCCGTTGCAAGTTTACCGAGCACTAAATACGCGAAACAGTCGTTAAACGGAAAGTGCTGAAAAATTGCGAGAAGAAAGACTTCCGGAAAAGAGAGAAGGTTATTGAAATATGTGGATATCGTTATGGTAGAAGTTGTTTGTAAGCGATTATAATTACGTGATTCTAGCTCCCGTGCGATACTAACTTTAAACCAGATCCGTTCAACTCGACTTCTAGTTTAACCCGAGTAATTTCGCCACTGAATTACAGGCATCTGTGTTTTACACGCTACCGTTCTTCGTAACCTCGTTAAACCGCTCGATTCCTATTTGCAATGTTACACTAACCGCAACAAACTGTGCAAAACTCTTCGTGGACGAAACGTTTCGAAATGAATGCTCGTATATACCACGAAAATGAACGATCGGATGACCGATGCGTTACGATCGAAAGAAAACATCGTCCACTCAATGGCGTGCTACTCGATCGAGAAACTTGGTTTACCCTCTCTTGCGAAGGTGGCACCGGTGTTCCAAGGGAACCGACGGTAATTCCAGAGACGTCAACAAGGTAGGGTATCCCCTTTACCAACCTTATGTAAACCGCTACGTTCAACGTACAAACAATTCGAGTTACTCTCGCTCTCTTATCTCGCGTTAAACTCTATTCCCTTCCTTATCAATTGCTCTTCATATTTTTCGTCGCGTTCTATACCGTCGTACCAAATACGCTTAAACACGCATATAGAACGCATTGTACGATATATATCCTTTTACCAACGAAGGTGCTATTTCGTGGCGAGACTTTCTCCTTTGCGAATTTTTCATCTTCGTATACAAGGGTACCATTCGTTTTGAAATATCGTCATTCTTTTCGACGCGTACCTTTCGTTGCTTTAGCCAACCGAGTGTTTGCATATTTCATCTCGTCACGGCCGAATTAAACGGGAACCGAACGAACCAACGCGAGCCTTTACGTAAGGGAAAAATATTTCATCTCCCCATTGATTCTTACGCCCACTTCTATGAATCGAACGCGGGGAGTATGAAATTTTAGTTACTCGTCGCGTCTACGGTGCTTTTCCTTTAATTCGCCAAAATGAATTCGAGTCGTAATAATAATAATAACAACAATGTGAAGAAAAAAGATGAAAAGAAAAAAGAAAGGGATCAGCCAAGTCGTAAATAGTAAGAATAAGGAAAGATCGTAACCGTAGAAAAACCTGAAACTGAAGACGAAAAGCAGTAAATCGCGTCGCTTTTGCTGGTTGTTTCGCGAACAACTACACCGTGTGCAATTGCACGTGAGACCTCGCGAGGTAACGTACTTAATACCCGGGCATTTTCTCATTAATTCGGCTAATATGGCTACCTCGCAGTTACCATGAAGCCTCGATGTATTTCGAAGTATGTACCGTAATCACGGGAATTCGAATTTTTATCGTTGCTCGCAGAATCGAGCGTAATAACTCTCAATGTTCATGGATTATCTCGACGATCTCTTTCCGTATACAGTCCGCGAAATGACTACATCGATACCGATTTGTTAAAAGGCAGGTAACAAAGTGTACCGACTCGATGCATCCAGTCGAACATTCGAAGAAATAGCTCGCAAGCTCAATGCGGTCTGAAATTGAAGAAAAGGAAAGAAACTTTTCCGTTTCGGTTTCCCTTTGAGCAAGTTTGTCAGGTGGAACCGAGTACGTCGAGAGGCACGGGAACGTTACAGTTCTTGAAAGCTCGGAAAAGTTTCGAGCGACTAGGCGATCCTTCGAATTTTGCCCAACTGGAATCGCTCGGTTGGTCGTTTCACTTCCGGCGCTATCGTTATCGATAAACGCGGCAAATTTTGAACCGCTACGTCTATCGAACGAAACGAGAAATCGTTAAAAACTCGAGGCGTCGCGGTTATGACGCAAGTGACTTAATAAATCTGGAAAGTCTAGAGACGTTAAAATCTTACGAGCTCCGGTAGAAAGTCGCAATAAAAATAAAGCGATTAGGCAACTTATTAGGCAAGAAGAAAAGAATTCGAACGAAAGCTCGGCGGGTACCGATTAACTTTTCGTAACAATGTTGCATTTTAAAAGTTTCCAACTTGGTCGCGTTACCGTGATTTCGCCCATCGCTATCTTCCCGAGATAAGGCTTACCTCGATGAACTACGCGAGCCAAGCGTATAATCTTCGCCGCGATTAGACAAGATTCGCGAACGCGAGCTACGGATTTCTAGATACGATCGCTCGAACGAAATTTCCGAGTTTGCGCGAAAAAAGCGGAGGTTGGGGAGAATCACGGTTACCGAGATAAACGTACGTAGAGTGAACCGGAGAGACGCAACTCTCGTACCCGCAAACGTTTGCGAAATAACCGTGATTCCTCGTTCGAATTTAACCGGGGAACGAATGGAAACCAGGCGACGTGCCTTTTTTTCTCCATCTACCCGCGCGCAGCTTATTGTCGCGAGCAATCGGCGATATAATAGTTGGTTGCATAATACTTACTTACATAATACATAATACGCGAAATGGCACAGATCATGCGACGAATCGTTCGACGATTCGATCGGTTCAACGAGGAACAGACTCGATGGTCGAATCGGTGATTAATTCGCCTCGTTCTCCGAGATGCGTTTCTCTCGAACAATTGGTTCGGCGAGACCGCGACTTTGTTCGCTCTAACTCTGTCTATGGAAACTCGGCGGGAAAGCCTCGGTTTCCTATTCGTCCGGGTATCGGAGCGGCTGTTCGAAATCGAATGGGTTTTCGCGTAACGTAATTTCGTCGGTGCAAACGGTTTTTTCCTGGCCCCGTTGTTGTTGCTCCCGTTGACGGTACAATTACGGTGGACTACGGTGATGGCACGCTCTTTCTACGAACCGGCTAGGAAAGGGGGTACAATACCTATATAAAGCTTGAATGAAGATGCTCCCAGCTATTCACTCTCACCTTTCTCACAAGCGTGCGCACGACGCAAATCTTCCGGACGAATCGCGAGGGAAGATCGGCTTCGTGTTCGTCTCCCGTGAAAAGGATTTCGCTCCGAGGTGAGTGTCTCAATTTCGTTCGCGTTCCATCCATTTCCTTCCACTTTTCTCTTTTTCTCTTTTCCTTTACCTTTCTTTCCGCCGAAAATTCGCCACATTCTCGAGCCGAACGACCGTCCCGCGTCTCGCACCGACAAACAAATTCCGGGGAGAAAGCGACGTTGACAAATTCGCGCAGCATAGTCCGCGATATTTGCAAATTCCCTCCTAACCTCCTAACCAGACCGAATGAATTTATCCACGTTTACCGTTCGTCGTTTACCAACGCTCTCGTCGAATTCTCGCGCGATAGAAAACGCGCCAAACTTGGAGAGATACAAATTCATTATACCGCGAAAAAGAAAGCGACGTTCCGTGTACAGAATGATTGATACCTCCTCGTGACTAAAGTCTCCTCTTTGTACCTTTCCAAGCTCTTAACGATAAGAGCCTCGGATGAACTTTGAATGAAACGCGAAGAAGCTCGAGTATCGATCGACTGTTTCTCTTTTTTTGCCATTTTTACGATTATCCATTGACGCGAGAGACGAACACATCGGTGCGTCGGGAGATGGAGAAAACGTTACCGACGAGCGGTACCTCGAGGCATTTTCGGAGATATCGAGCACAGAATTCGATAATCGCGTCCCGTGTAGCAGATCCCGATAATTCAGCGTGCACGACCGGAGAAAGCGATCGATCGAGATGTTACGTTAATTTTCTTTTCAACGAATCATCGTGGTCGAGGAGCGCGGTACAGATTCGTCGGCGTTACGCGTACTCGCGCGAGTGTCACTACGAAGAACAAACGACGTGGAGAATTAGCGGTAAAAGCAGGAGCGAAACTCGATGACGCCTCGCTTCGATTTCCGACGACTGAACGACTCGTCGCTTCGATCGCGGACCAGACTACAAGTTTTGTCGAACGCGAAGGACGCGAGATCGTGGAAGCGATCGGACGAAAAGCGCGAGAATAAACGGGAGAGGAAGGAGCTCGAGAACGAGAATAAGCGCAAGAGTGAGAGCGAAATCGCGAAGAGGAGACAACGGAGGCGGCTGATTTCGGTGACCGCATCTGGAAGAAAGTGCACGTCGTACGCGTATGTTAGACGCACGCGTTTGCGCGTTGATCGTTAGGTCAGTGGTACTCGTCGCACGGCCAACTGTTCTATTCGATGCACTGCTGGAAATGGCATCGACGCGATCCAAGTTTCGAGGAAACCGCGATTGGACCGCGGCCATTCGACCTACACGCGTGTACGCGTCGTACGCATACTAGTCGCATCCAATCCTTTGTCACGCTCACGCTTTGACTTTTCTTCGCTTTGCGCGACCTTTGACATCCTTTGCCGGAGCAGCTGGAATGTTGCGAAGTACCCAAGGAAATATTCGTTTGCGCCTCCGTCTACCAATCGAATTACGTAATTCTATCGAATAAGAGGAATTTGAAACGTACACGCCGCAATCTTCGTTTTAAGTTGTTCTTTGCCTGCAGCGAGTCCTGCAGATGTCCGCGTTTACAGAGAAAGCCGTATATAATGGAGAATGACAAAAGGGAAAGTTTTCCAAAACCGAAACGGGGAGACTATTCGATGGCTATTTGGACAGAGGAAAGGAGAATCTTCCGAGACCTCGCCGTAATCGAACGCGTAATTCCGTTTGACCGTAAACAAACGAAACGGGACGATCGTCTTCTAACGTTACCGATGCTTTTGGCGAATCGAATCCTCTCTGCTTTCTCCGTGGCGAAGGTCGCAAGAAGGCCGATTTCTCGCTACTTTTTCTACGCAAAAATTTATGTCCCTCTCCGTATTCAACCATCGCGAGAAATCGATTAATTCTTTCCGTCCGATTACTTTTCCCCCGTCCCCGCAGTTTTCTCGCAGTTTTCTCGCAGTTTTCCATTTTCCGCGGCGATACGTTCTCCGTTTCGTCGGATATCGTTTGGCGAAAAAACCGACTATCGCAACATTTCGTTCTCCCGATAGAGATCTACGAAACGTATTCACGCGATATGGCAATAGCTCGTTTCGAGGATTCACCGGTTTGACCGTTAGGACATTCCCGAACGTGGGACAGCGGAGTTCCCTCTGAAAAACACGGACAATCTTCGAATTGCGACACGCGACTCGAACGTTGTCGCAATTCGTCGAGAAAATCATCGATCGCTAACCGGCGCCCACGCTTCTGGAGAAGGTACAAAGCATTCTAGCCGATCTTGGACGTTCCATTAGGAGTATTATTCGCGAGGAAAGTTTAAAAAACTTTTATCGTACTCCTTCTACCCTCTCGTATTCCCGCTATCCTTGCGAGGATTGCACCCCCGCTAACGGTGTCGCGAAATATCGTCTGGAAAAGGTTGGGTACTCCGCGCAACTTTCCACAACTTTGCCGCCGCGACTTCTTTGAAATTCGATTAACGCGGTTTCAACGAGCCGTTGCGACCTGCCACCGACGTCTTTGGATTCGGCGGAGTTACGGTGGGCGTACCGGAGACAAAGAGCAGCGCAACGCGGATCGACCCGCGATATTCGCTTACCGGTTTTAGGGAAAGGTTCGACTCGACCTCGTCGCAGATCCGCCTCCGGCTGACATTGCGAAGTAGAAACCACGAGGAACGATTTGCGCGAGCGTGCGCGCGCGAGCACACCACCGCGAACCGCGTTTCACGACGCGTAAGGCAATCGATGTCCTCGTAACCCAGACCTATCGGACGTAACTGCCGGTTTTCACTGGTAGATCTCTCGCAACCACCTCCGAACGTTCATCTCTTCTATTCTATTCTCTTTTCGTCTCTCGTTAGCACGGTTAACGCGCGATATCGTTACAACCACTTTTCTCCTTTGCTTCTCCACCTCCGAAAATAGATAACAGTCGAAAGATTCTCGTCTACTTTCACCGTCAGCTTCTCGTCAGCGCTCGTGGTTCACTGACGAAGCCGATCCTCGCGGCTTTCGCGTAACCCGGAAAACGTTTCTTCCAACCCAACGCAAGGTTTCGAGCGTGAATCGCGATTTCGAGTATAGCACCGCGGAAAGTTCGACATCCTCGCCTGGACGAAATCAAATTTCATCCACAGCCGCGTCGCGTCGAGTGCCTGGTTGGCACAGTCATCGTCTGGCATGTTCCTTATTACGAAATCCGGATAACGAACGAGTACGCGGTATCAAGCCGCCGCGTCTGGTCGAAAAGTCGAGGCGTAGAAACGTCAAAGCGAAACCGCAGCATCTCAAGTGCACGTTACACTTGCTTCCCCCCCTTCCCCTCCCACCCGCTCTTTACAAACATCGCGAATTTCCTGCGATAATTATGCGACCGTGTTTCCCGAGCCGTCGTCGAGCCGTGCGCGCCACCGAGCTGCTTCAATTTAACGAATCGAAGACGAAACGAGCCAAAATCTAAACGATACCTATACTTTTCGTTACCCCGCGTTACTCAGTTCTCCGATTTCTATCCTTCGCGGGAATAATTCCCGTACCACCAGGATGCAAACGTCCGTAAACGTCCGACTCGCGTAATTAATTAATCGCGTAGAATAATACGGTATTAAATTGAAGGATTAAAAGAGAAAGGCCGATAGAATTTGCCATTACGCCGGTAATCGATACGACACGAAAAAGGTCTGAGGGAAGCGCGTACGTGTTTCGCAATGGCGCTCGTAATTTCCCGAAAATATTTTTCCCGCGAAGCGTGACACGAAGCCTGTCTGGGTTCGACAACGAAATCCATTAATCAAATTCTCGAACCAAGTATCGGGGGTGGCATTCTCTGTCGGTTTTTCCCTCTTCTTCTCGGTGTTAATGGAAAAGGAGGCACAAAACCGAGGATAAAACGATAGAAAGCTCTTACAGAGAATTATCCGCGAAGACGACAGGCGTGAAATTATCCAATTTAATTCCCTACAGCGTCGAAACTATCGGGATACGTAGGACGACGCGTTGGATCGCTGGATTCGCGTTACATATGCGTCACCATTGTGCCCGTTACCTACAGGTCAGCCATGGAATCGCGCTCGCTTCGCTCTAATTTAATCGCAATCTCATTTGTGCAACCCGCTCCTCTTCTTTTAATTTCTAAATAAATATTTGCAAACTGGAACGTTCCCACGTATTTGATTACCATGCGTTTTCCATTTTATTCCGCTCAACCGCAATGGAGTTCATCTGGTTTAAACGCGACGAGCCGCGCGATTATACGCGAGATCGGGTCGCGATACGCAGCGCGTTCCATCCGAATTACGTTTACACTTTATTTACGTTTCCACGACCGTCTCCTTCGGACTCTTGCTCGAGTCGTAATCGAGGTGCCACCCTCGAGAGCCTCCGACGAATATTCGTCGGAGGCTCTCGGCAATCGATCACGCGTTTCATCGTCTTCGAAGCTTCTTATCTCGGTGCATCGTTTAACGAACTCCAACGTGATTCCATCGAGTCACTCGATCCCCTCCATGCTTCCCCAGCCTGCATTGTATTTTAACGAATCCGTCGCGAAAAACGTTTCTGCGCGCGCTACGTTTCCACGCACGCGGGCTTCGATTCTCTTACGGTAGCGGCCGAATGGAAAAATGGAAAAATGGCGATATTAGTTTTCGTTGATAACGAAATAGAGGGAATAGAGGGAAGAAGCTGCGCGCGTATCGCGTCGACTGGCGGACCGTGCACGAGTATTAGTAACGTCTCCGATCCTCGAGGCCAGCGCGACTTTCACCTTTCACCTCGGCCGAGCACGATTCGCCGGTTAACTTCTCGAACCTTTGCCCGGACGAGGAACGACGAGCGTCGTGCGGATGTTTCCGAGGGAAGAACTGCGACGAGATCAGAACACGAACGCTATCAGCGCCACGAGCACAACACCGATCGTAACCGCGTCACGATTCGGTTTCACCGTCGGCTAGCTATCGTTAAACCGAATCTCAGATATCGATGGAAAGCATCCGGATCTAGCCAGGTATTCCGCTCGTAACTTCCACTTCGTTGAAAGCGACAGTGCATCGAGTTTCCCTCCGGAACACCTCCGAGATACCTCGATTCCTCCTTCCTCCGCAGTCCTTACCGCCATACTTTCTACCCTGTCCATTCCAGTCACGAATAGAAACCATCCGTTAATCCTATTCGATAAGCTTCTCCTACTGCCCTTTTCCCTTCGTCGCGAGATTTCCTCCTAACGCGAATATCACGGACAGAGATGGAAGCGTTGGTCGTCGATTTCTCTTGGCCGCGAACCCTCGATCCGCGAAACTGAGTTTCGCTCGATTCGAAGCTGAGTTTTCGAGCCGAGCCTAGCGTGGTACCGTGAAAAATCTCGATTCGCACACTGGTCCTGTGCAAACGATTCGCAAGCGGACAAACACGCTTACTTTCTCTGCCACGTTCGATTCCATTCGAGGCGCAGGGAATGAAAGAAAAGAAAAAGAGAAAAGCAAAATAAAGGCGACGGAGAGCTGGGTTCTTTTAGACCGTAATCGAAACACGCGGGTCCGCGTAGACTCGTGAAAGCGCAGAAGCGAAACTTGTTCGACTCGCGGGGGAGTAACGTCGAAAAATTGAAAAGCCGCCAGAACGGATTACGTCGTTTCTCTCTTCTCCGCGAAGCGGTAAATGTTCTCTTCGCGCAATCACCGCAAAGACACGATGTTAATTAGCCGTGAATCGAGTTGTACGTCGAGTTTCGACCACGCTCCCGAATTACAAGTCGACTAAGAGATCAAACAGGATTGCGACCCCTCGGCTAATCTGATCTGACGAAACGTTCCAACGCCGACGTACGTGAGAAGAGCGAAACAATAGTGGAAACGGCCTTTCTCGACACCAGAAAACTATTTAGCGATTGTACTCTCCGGGATACTCTCGTTGAGCTTTCTGTCGAAACTATGACGAAACGAGACGAGATGCGACCGAACGGGACCACGCGAAACCGAGGCGGGGCTAGACGTAACCCAACGAAATCGAGATCAGGCGAAATGTGGATCGAGCGAAATCGGACGCAACGTGGATGTTCTTTTTCGCCTGGAAGAAAGGCGAAGCCTGAGCAAAAATTTGAAATTCGCACGTTTGTTCGTTCTCGAGGCTAGAAGAGCTTGCTCTGTGCTCGTAATACGCGCGTTAGCTTCGAATTTAACACGCGACCGATTCTTTTTCGTCTCTCGTGTCGAAGACAACCGAACCGAGAGTAACCTTCCCATTGTTTTTACCTACAAAGTAGAGAACGAGTTCCCAGCCTTGAAACGTACGCGCGAAATATTCAAGGTTTCCTACCTGTCCCGACGACTTTGGTCGTTATTTCTACCATTGTCGCGATATCGTACACGCGGAGTGAGACGTGGACGGAAAGAGGCGTAAAAGACATGGCGTTACAGATAAAAAGGATGAAGGAGATCGCAACGTTGGTGATCGCAGCTGGTCTGGCCGTAGCCGCGAGCCAGGAGTACAACGGAAGACATGCCTTGTTCGTGAAAACCTCGTCAGCAGCTGGTAAGAAAGATACGGGTGGACTCGTCGAGTCTGCCCCGTCTACGATCGATCGGGAGGAAAGAAAGCGATAACGTTCGATAACTACGAGCGAATTTCATCAAATCGTTTAACGTTCATTAGCGCACTCGAGAGTCCAGCGAGCTGCTCCGGTTTCGGCCGCAGACACGATGGCCAAAAATATCCTAGAGTGGATCCAGGGGATCTACCGACAGGGCGCACGTAAACGTACGTTCTCCAGATGCAGCTTCTCCTATCGAGATCAAAATCTCGTAGATCGAAGGGTGGAATTTTCCAAACAACGCGTTCTCCTCTATTTCGCCTTCTCTTTGCCAATTCTCTTTCGACCTCTTCAGTAGTCCTCCGATCAGCGTTTTGCCTTCCTTCGCGATATACGCGAACTCGCCGAAATAAGTACCGAATGAATTGCCAATTAGTCGTAATTAGCAAGTTACCGTGGAACAAATTAAATCTGCCGTTGCCGCACGAAATGTCAGAATCACGTCCAACGTATATTTCGCAATGTAATTTACTTTGTCGGCGGAGAATTTAAATATACGTATTACATATGGATGTACACGTATAAGATGGAGAGATCTGAAGAGGTTAAAGTTCCGTTTTCAAGATAAATATAAACGGTACCCTGATATTTGGACGAGTCAGTGGCCCATGCTTAAGATACTTTCGCAGATGTAATTACGTCGATCTTCGGAATGCAATTAACCATACTTTAACGCGGACTCTCACCGATGCACGCTTATTATCAATTTCACCGCATATCGTTAATAGAACTTCACGAAAAAACGCACCTCTATTCTAGGTATTTGATCGAATTTCCAATAACAAACGAGTATTGCAAGCGTAATGGCGCTAACGATCTAGGTATTAGCGGAAAGATGGGTGTCACGAGTGCAAAGAACAGTAACGTAGATATCGATACATTCCGCGCGATATATCGACTAATCGACAACGTCGCGATTTCTCGTAATCGGAATCGTTCGTTCGTCTTTCAGCTCGTCAGCAGTCGGATCCTCCAGGATATCTACCTCCGTATAGTACACAGAGACCACCGGAAAGGCCTCGACCTTTCCAAGCACCGTCCACCGGCCAACAATCGACCTACGCGACTCCTACTCGCAACGAGGTGACGAATTACCCTTATCAGAGACCGTCCAACGTCGGTTCGCCATCCGGCCAATCGACCACCGTACAACCACCACCCTACTCTACTCAAAGACCGACTTATCTTCCGCCGAACAACCAATCACCTTTCACGCCATCCTCTTACAATCTCCGACCTTCCGCGACACCGGCCTATTCAAACGCCGGTTCCTCCGCTTTCCCACCATTTAGCTCAACTCCCCGGCCCCCCTCGTCCGCTCAAACCCCTCAACCTGGCTATCCTACTCCCGGTGGAATCTCCACCAACTATGGTTACTCCACGCCGGGTTTTAGTAGCTCTACAGCCGGTACATTCTCCACACCGGCTGGTTTCTCCACTACGTACGGTTACTCGACTAAACGACCGAGTCCTACCTATGTTCCATCCGTGGAGGGACCCGCTCTTAGCGGCTCGTCCGCTGCCGGTTATCCTTCCACCGGTTATCCGAGCGGAAATCAAGCATCTTCTTACCCGACTGCCGAGGCTGGGGCTAATTCGTTCGACCACGGTATCGCGGCTGGATACCCCCCTTCTTCTACTCCTGACGGTGCGTTCCCAGCTCCGAATACTGGCAGCGGATCCAGTTCGTCCGGTGCCGCCATACCTTCCGAAACATCCACCGGGGTCGCTAGGCCTACGGGAGAAGGTATTTCGCTTTGCTCCTTTTCTCTAACCTATTCCAATACGTCCGTCATTCTCGAATTTTATTCGTTACCATAGAATCGAGTGGTTCTGGAACGGTAACGGGCCAAGACAGCGCGCAAGACGATGATTCGTTACATCCGCCGCATATTCATGCTCTCGATGTTCAGTGTAGCAAGACTATGATGACGATCAACATCGAATTCAATCGTGTTTTCGACGGAGTTATTTATTCAAAGGTGATCAACGATGCGATATTTTCAAATACCACGAATTAATATATATCCGCGTACGTATTTGCAGGGATTCTTTTCGAATCCGGAATGTAGGTACGTCGCACAAAATTCCGGACAGACGAAATATTCGTTCACCGTGAGCTTGGATTCGTGTGGCACTCAATTCATTAACGATTTCGCGGGTGAAGCTGGCCAAGCTTACTTGGAGAACGTACTGGTTCTGCAGGTACATCTCTTACGATCACGTTCGCGTCGCCCAACTCTCCTACCGTATTTATTTTTATCCTCTCCTCGTATCGTCTTTTACCTTCAGAACGAACCAGGTATACAGGAAGTTTGGGACACGGTGCGCAGGGTTCGTTGTCTCTGGGAAGGGAACATCAACAAGGCCTTGACGGTGAACTTCTCCGTGGACATGTTAAATCAAGAAATAGTAACGTTCAGCGGTGACACGGCAACGGCCAAGTTGGACATTCAAGTAGGAAGAGGACCGTTCGCGCCTGCCGCCGATGGACTAGTTAAAATCGGAGAGACCATGACACTGGTCGTCTCCGTAGAAGGAGATCCTGGCTTCGATCTCCAGGTATTTTCGCTTCGTTTCCATCCTTAATTCTCTCGTTTCGCCGAGAAATACCGTATTAACGACGAATAATTTACGACGAATACGCAAACTTTAAGGTTCGCGACTGTTTCGCCCGTGACGAATCCCTGACCAACACGATACAGCTGACAGACGACAGGGGATGCGTATTGAAACCAAAACTATTCGGGGCGTTCCAAAAGACCAAGGACACCGGAAATACCGGAGCATCGATTATCGCGTACGCGTACTTCCAAGCTTTCAAATTCCCCGACGTGATGGACCTGTTCATCGAATGCAACGTGGAACTGTGTAAAACCGATTGCGAGGCGTGTCCAGAATTGAATCAGGTAATTCTATGTACACGCGAGTCTATTCCATCGCTTTAGCGCCTATTTTGGATAGATGATCTGATTCAAAACATTTTATAATCCTATCTTTACAGCAAATTGAACCGCGTAGACGGCGACGATCGATAATGTATACACCGTCCAACACCACGTCGAATGCTTCGACCGTGTTACTCTCTGATCCGATACGCGTCGCTCGAGGCTTCAAAGTGATCATGGTGGACGATTTGAGCAAAGCCAGCAATCAAGTCTTGGAGCATCTAGAGGAAACTGCCATCGCGGAGACCACCGTCGAAGAAATCGCGAGGAACACGATGAACGTTTGCATGACGCATAGCGGCTTTTACGTCACCATCTCCTTCTTTTTCACTACCATTCTCGCCACTACTATCAGCGCGGTTACGCTTTACGTCAAATTACAACGAGTATATCGATCGAAGGCCAATTATTCGTAGAGATTTGCCTGGCTCTCACCTTCAATCACGCGTGATTGACAAACGTTACGCTTACAGCTTTACAGTAACGACAGCTAGCGTAATGCGCGTCCACGTTTTTCATTCAAAGCTATCAGCCTCTTAACGTGCCTATTTTTTCGTACTAGCTCTCATCTCGATCGTAAGCGATCGATAATGACAAGTTCAGGAAGAGAGAAACAATGATACGAAAGATATTTTAGAGACGCAACGTGTTATTCCTCATCTTTCCGACACACCTCGTACCATACCACTCACGCATTTGCGTCGTCTTCTCGCAAATATCGATACGATCAATTCTACAGCCATACTTCTCCAAGTAGTGTCTATCTATGAAATGTCCAACTGTGCTATTTCAAGGAAATTGAAATCGAACTTTTCCTTTTAGCGGGACCACGGTAAATAGACCTTAGACTTTCTTCAATAAAGAACGTGTTTTTAAAGAGTCGAGTACACCTCTACTGCTTAACGAGAATAACGTTTGACGATAAATCGCATCGTTCGATATTGCTGTATACATAGCGAGAAAACTATATATTCCGTTGGATCGACGCTTTACGACGTTTTATCACAGAGATACGTTCAACTGTTAGCGAATTCAAGTTTCGCGATGAGGAATAGAAATGTAAACGGGATTATTACGTTGCAAGCTCATGCAACGTTTCATTCGCTCACTGTGCACGTGTCACATAACCTTTCATCGATCGTGTAAAGTAAATAACACAAATGTCATCATTCGCATATGAAAACGTGTACACGATAGAGATATATATTGTTACTTTATTCTTTTAAAACGCAGTATATACAAATGTTCTCCCCTGATTTTCCTTTCCGCTATTATATTGCCTATCATATTCAAGTCTATAAACATACGCAAAATGTGTTCGGGATCATTTTCTTTGATAACCAAAAGGTAAAATGTTCCCGTATCCGATAGAATATGAGGAATTTTAGGAAACACTCGACCCATAACTTTTCTACCATTTGTACCACCTGCCCAAGATTTCGATAAAACCTGTCCGTTAGAAATTTCATCGTCACTGGTTACCACGTATGGTGGATTGAATACTATGACATCGAAAACGCAATTGTTACGTATGCACGTTAATAAATCCATTTGCACGGTATCTATCTCTACCAAATTTTGCACAGCAGTTTCCCTCGTAATTCTACACGCGTCGACATTGATATCGATGGCTAAATGATACGGTTGACAGTGCGTTTTTAATGCCATTGCCAATGCTGTGATAACAATACCAGATCCACTGCCTATCTCTAAACACATCACAGGTTTTGCAGCTTTTAAGACCTCTAAATCAGCTTCTAAGGCATCTATCAGGAGGAAGGAATCTTCCGATGGTTCATAAACCGATTCCAAATCTTTGTCCGATAATTTAACTATCGGCGTATTCATGATATATCAATGGAAAATATAGAACGATTTATGTACAAATATTCTCTCTCGGATATTTCTCAGCTAAAGACCAAGCTAAACAGACGTATCACAATTATCTTACAATTATCATTGTCGTGGCTCATTCGTATTCCTTAGACACAATAGCTTCTTTCTCCGCTTCTGCTTGCTCTTCTTTACTTAGAACATTTGAGGCATTACCATAAAAAGAACTACGATCCAGTAAAGCTTTCCTCTTTGTCGTACTCGTTTCTACTGCTTGGTGAATCTTATTCAATCGTTCCTGAGTACTTTGCAATATGTTACTGACAATGGTGATTTTATGTTTAGCATTAATCAGCTTTTTAACGTAAGAATCCGTTTCCAATGGGCACTGTAACGCTTCGTTGATCCTTTGCAATTCTTCCGTCAACGATTCAATCCGTTGCTTTAATTCTATTTGACATATCCTATTGAAATCAAGGAATTTGTTGGTAAATAAAGTGCTAAAAGTTTATCGTTAGTACAATGTCTCCCATCATTTCGAATTTTATAAACGGAAACGAGTATTCAGAGATCGTTACAACGACGATATTACGAATGTTTACATTTATACGGTAGCAGAGGCATAGAAAAAGAGAGTATGACATACCTCGTGGCACGAATTCTTTCGTCTAACTGATCCACCGTAGGTTTCAGAAGACTCATAAGACCTTCCGTCAAAGCATCTCTCGTTGGATTTTCGCAAAAATCGTCTATTTTGTCATCGATAGACGTATTATCACTCGCCGTGTCCACGTCCATGTTTTACTTTTCTCTACTTATAGTCTTTCCGCTATACCTCAGATGGCACCACTTGCTACGTTAGGTCACGCATATCGATCAGATTCGTTGATTTTGACGGCTAGGTAACTAGAAACCTAGGGAAAATCTATACCGCACTCTACAATGTTCCTACCGTAAAACAAAAAGTACTACGTTCCTCGTGCTAGTATTTTCTGTTTTCTTTGCACAGATATGGCTACATTGAATCAGTCGTATATTTATAGTTATATATTTACACGCATATAGTTACTTTGCGCGAGATTTATGAAAAGTAGAGGTTAGGATCGAATCGAACGAGAGCGTAAAAATTTTTCAATCATTTTATCAACGCATATCGATAATGAAATTTACGTATTTCCGATATTCACATTAAACTAACGACACGACGCAATTTGTCCTTAACAATTTTCCATCGAATATTTGTCCTAACGAACATCGATACACTGTTGCACATTATTTTAACGTTACTCGTGAAAAAAACAAACGTCATAACGTAATTATGAATTCTATGGATGCAAATGAAAAAGTGAATTTATGTATACGTTGCAAGAAGTAGATGTTTATCATTAGTAACTGCATATATCTCCGCTGCAAAACAATTTTTTACGTCGATACTTGTTACTTCGCGAAACGATCGCGATAAATTTTTTAATTGTAATACGGTAAATACGAAGTTTGCTGTAATGCGCAATAAATTGTTTCTAAATGGAAAAGTCAGACACGTTATTTGCGAATATATAATACGTATATATCGTCATATATTTAAATTACACAACACACAAATTACAGCGATTTACAAACATTATGAACAAAATTCTAGGAAATCGTGTAGGAGAATGCGTGAAATTTCGTCGCAATTGTCTCGAATTTTCTATTTCGGTAAATGAGGTATATCTGTGTTAAGATTAATGTTGTCCTAGCGAACGAATTGATCAAAGATCGGGCATGGAAGAAGAGTGCCGAAAAAATGAGGTAATGCGGGTTACAAAACACGCGAAGCAGGTTTAATCCTTTATCTCGACGAGGAATAGGATAGACGATAGCATGGAATACGTACGTTCGCGAATATAGCGAGAAGTTCAGTAACCGGAAGAACGATGCGTGATTCGCATTACATTTTTGACGTTCGTCGCGTAAGTTCGAATACCGAAGGAAGGAAAATCGAACGAAGAAAATCGGCTATCGATAGATAGAATTTGAAATGGAAAGGTAAAATTTTTCAACGAATTTGTTTATACCTATTTCCGTGAATATGAAATCGCAAGTAACGGTGGTAACGCGTACAAATAAAAGGATAGATGTATTTTAATACGTCCGATAGAAAAGTTTGCGTATATTGTCAATCTTCCGCGTTCGACGCATGCAGGATAGCCGAAGAAAAAAGTTAGGGG